>NC_032021.1:17658845-17798243 GCF_001865875.1 Lupinus angustifolius
AAGAATATTTGTCAATAGGTTAAGATCATGAAACTTCTATCCACTGCACTGGGTTGTGTAACTAGATTTGCTTTGAAATTAGATTTGATTTTATATGAACTTATGGGTCCCCTTTTGGTTTTGAATACCTTTGACAGGAGCCAATGATGTGTCAATGATCCAGATGGCAGATGTTGGTGTTGGAATATGCGGGCAGGAGGGACGCCAAGCTGTGATGGCATCAGATTTTGCTATGGGACAATTTCGGTTCTTAAAAAAATTACTTCTGGTTCACGGCCACTTGAATTATCAGCGTGTTGGTTATTTAGTCCTGTACAACTTCTACCGCAATGCTGTCTTCGTACTGATGTTATTCTGGTATGTATAGTTTTATTCGGATATTACTAGTTGTTTTTGTGTGTTTATATGAGTTTGTCTTTGTTTCTTTTAACTTGGTTCAATCTGGCGTTGATGTCTGACCTTTCAGATATTTGGACACAAACTTGAACTAGGAACACACGAGTTTCATAATTTCTGTCTATGATCAGCCGTGGGTGTATAATTGACAATGATTTTCCTCATTATTAACTTTTGTCTATGCAACCTTTTGTGTTTTGCTTCTATGATGTTTGGAAAGTACTTATTTCTTTCCTATGTATTTTATACTTGTTGTAGTGTACAGTTTCTAGGGTATATCACAAAGTTTTGGGCTCAAAGATAAAGTTATTGGATTTTATAGTCACTTGGTTTATGAAATTTATGCATTCTAATATGCTGTCTTCCTTGTCTGCAGGTATATATTATGCACTGCTTTTTCTACAACTTCTGCCTTGACAGATTGGAGTAGTGTATTCTATTCTCTGATCTACACATCTGTACCTACAATTATTGTTGGTATTCTGGACAAAGACTTGAGTCATAAGACACTCTTGAAGTATCCAAAACTGTATTGTACAGGTCACCGGCAAGAAGCTTACAATATGCAATTATTTTGGATCACAATGATTGACACAGTATGGCAGAGCCTTGTTCTCTTCTACACTCCATTGCTCATCTATAAGGACAGCTCAATTGATATATGGAGCATGGGTAGTTTGTGGACGATTGGGGTTGTTATCCTTGTAAATGTACACCTGGCTATGGACATCAACCGTTGGGTATTGATTACTCATGCTGCTATATGGGGATCGATAATCATCACATATGGTTGCATGGTGGTAATTGATTCTATACCTGTCTTTCCCAATTACTGGTAAGTACATATGTTTGCTTCAATAAGTATTTTTTAAATGGTTGAAGCAGTATTATTAAAAGCTGGGTATGTGGGCCAGGCTGGGTTGGCCTACAATGAAAACGTGGTTTGCACCACTTACGGGCTTGCTCATATACTATAACTATAAAAAAATAGCAAAATTTGAAAGGAAGAAAAATACATCAAAATAAACAATTGGCCTGCAAATAAGCTAACCCACTTAGTTTTTTAATCTTATTAATGTTTAAAGAAATGTGACTTAGGTATGGCTGATTACTTTTTATTATGTTCCTCACAACTATATACAATACCCCTTTAATTGACCTAATCATATGATACCTTTTTAATTGACCTAATCATATGGTACCCCTTTTTAATTCACACTTGATCTAACCTCTCATGTCTTTTCTCTAGTTTGGTCTTAGTACAGATTGTGCTTTTTAGTTATGATTGCAAGTATCGCTTTCTAATTTTTGGTTATGTATTTATAAAAATGATCGTAGTCTCTTTACAAATATTCTTCATCGATACAAAATTTGATTCTATAAATTTGTGTTACATATGTAGACCTTATCCTCTTGAATTTCAAAAATAATTCCCATATTCTCATGTCTCTGTCATTTGGTATCTGTATCATACTATCAGGACATCATACATGCATGTGCTTTGATAAGTATTTTGTATTGCAGATGCATTGGTACAGGATGTAATATATAGCTAACTTGTTTTCAAATGATGGCAGGACTATTTATCATATGGCAAGTTCCCCCACATACTGGATAACAATTTTGCTTATAATAATTGTGGCATTGATCCCTCGCTTTACTTGTAAAGTTGCTAGTCAAATTTTTTGGCCTTCGGATATCCAGATAGCTAGAGAATTTGAGTTAATTAGAAGGCGACAAGATCATCCAAGGTCAAGGCAGCAAGCTTCCACTTAAGTTGAGTTGCTACTATCTTGTGTCACATGTAGAAACTAGAGAAATCTCAATTGATATATTTGTCCATCACAATGCATTCATGTGGCAGTTTTGTTGTACAGTGGTAAGGTAAGGTCATGGCTCCTCTCTCAATATCTCTCTTCTCTCTCTCTCTCTATATATATATATATATATGTATATATATATATATATGTATATATTATCATTAGCAGAAATTACACTGGCTTCCTTTGAGATATAATTTAAGTACACTTAACACCCTCTAGTTTCAAAAGATACAATCACCTCTTTCTATTGGAGTTATCCAAGAGGAAATGAGTGTGGGGTTTTCAGGCTAGAGGTGGTGAGTGTAATTAGGGAAAACGTCAGAAGAGAGGTTATTGTAATTTCCCCATATAATTAGTAGTAGAAGAGAAGAATGTTGTCCTTTTTTGTGTATTTATATATGGGATTTTCTATTGTCTGCCCATGGACACATTTAGGATTTACCAAAAAAGCAAGTTTTTATAGGAAAGCTAAGTATATCCCATTCCAAAGATAACAAATATAACAGCACCCCATGAAGACTTGCTATCTTTGGTCTATATAGCATACCAGGAGATAACTTATCTCATCTAATAGTATGACATGTACTATTTTGTTTTAAGATGGTCTATATAGCATAGCAATATCCTCTCATCACATGTTCACAGTTGTATGTGCATGGTTCCTGATCTTGGGATATAATTTGTTCAGATGAGTAAGAAGAAGCAGATTGCACGGATTTGAGACAAATGCATGGCATCATGCTTCTACATAGTAAGTAACCAATTATGTTGTGGATAAGCTTATGAAGCCAAGCTCAGTGCTCTGTGATGGCATTGCTTTATCAAATGCCTCAACCAGAGAGAGAGAGAGAGAGAGACTCAACTCAGATATCTATGGCAGTTTACATGATCAAGGGGTCCCTATAATGTGTAGTGTTTGGGAGAGAGAGAGAGAGAGAGTTTAAACTAAGTGTACTATATAGTTTTGTAAAAATCAGGCTTGAAAAAATCATTAGAAAAGAGAATGAATGTTTGAAGAACAGAGGATACAATGAAAGGAAAAAGAGAAAGTTAAATTTCACATTGCCTAGTCTTTGACTAACAAACACTCTAACACTCTGCTAAAAGTGATTTTCATTAAAGATGAGTTCCTTTTAGTTTAATTATTATAGATACATGTACTTTTTATATTGTGAATTCATAATATTTGTCATTTGGTTCTCTAAAATTTAGTGAGTGAGTGGGTATGTTTTTTTGCACTACAAGGATATTGAAGGATGTAGTAAATTCAATGAAAAATGTACTAGTACGTTTTGGACGTGTAAATTGTCCTTGTTTTTAAAAGCTGTATTTCACCCAAATGTTTCTATTGAACGTGCTGTTAATTGTTAGCAGAAATACTTTATTTCCAAAAAAATATCGATAGGGTAGTACAAGAATTGTTAAGCCGTACAAGAATTAAACAATGTTATTATTGTTTTTTCAATTATATAGTTTTGTGGCTTGATACTGCTGCCATATATGTGTCTTCAATCATATAACATTAGTGAGATATTGATATAGTAGTATAAGACATCGCTGAATTTTCAAATGAGTAAAATATTAAATGTTCGATTCATATGACGAACATTTGTTGGAAGGCCACTAATCCTCTGTTGATAAAAAAGAATGTCACTAATCCTTCTCCCAATAATCAACAATCATTTTTGGCTCTATCTAAATTGCGAACTACTATTTAAAGTGTTTAATCGATTTTACATACCAGTAATCAATTAACGAATATAGCTAAATGAATTACACATTATTCAACACTATCCCTTTATTCATACTAGCTAAGCTTATTACACCAAGTTGTCTTCTTTGCCTTTGAAAATCATATATTTTCAACGGTTTGGTGAGTATGTCTGCTTGTTGTTCTTGAGTTTTGTAAAATTTTACCTTCTAGTTGTTCTTCTCCACTTGATCTCTCAAGAAATGATACTTGGTCTCTACGTGCTTGCTTCTACCATGACAAACTTAATTCTTTGCTAAATTGATGGTTGATTTGTTGTCCACAAACACCAAGATTGGTTCATCCATTTGCATTCCCAATTCCATAAGCAATGCTTGCAGCCATAATGCTTGTTGTCCTCCCAAGCAAGCTGCAATGTATTCTGCTTCACATGACGATAGAGCAACAACCTTTTGCTTCTTATAGCACCAACTCACAAATCTTTGCCAAGCTTGAACAAATATCCACTTGTGTTCTTCCCGTCATCCTTATCACCACTCCAATCCGCATATTTGTGGCCATAGATTGTGCTGAGTTCTCTGCCTTTGTAGACAGAGAACATAACACCATAGTCCATACTTCTCTTAAGGTACATGAGTATTCTTTTTACTGCCTACATATGTGAATGTTTAGGATGCTCCATATGTCTACTAACCAATCCAACATCATAAGCCAAGTCAGGTCTTGAGTTGCAAATGTATCTTAGAGATCCTACATTTGCCTATAAAGAGTTGAGTCAACTAAATGATCTTCTAGGTTTTCCTTGCATAAAGTGTGACCAATTTCAACAGGTGTTATGGCTGAGTTGCACTCAAGCATGTTAAACCTCTCAAGTACATCAACATTGTATTTCCTTTGATGCATTAATATCCCTTCATCAGTCATGGCAAACTCAATTCCTAAGAAATATGAAAGATTTCCCAAGTCAACCATCTAAACTCAAGCTTCAGCTTTGCTTTGAACCATTCAATCTCACCATCATTGCTGCATGTTATTAGCAAATCATCTACATATAAGCATATAACTATTGATGCTTCAGTAGATATTTTCTCTTGTTCAAGGCCCTGAGTGTTTATACACTTTCTTCTCTTGATTTGGAACCTCAAATCCAGGTGGTTGTGTTACAAATACTTCCTTGTCTGATGGACCATTCAACAATGCTGATTTCACATCCATTTGACAAAGGGCCCAACCTCTTGAGCTTGCAATAGCAATGACAAGTCTTATTGTTTCTCTCATTGCCACTAGAGCAAAGACTTCATTAAAACCCAAATCTGGTCTTTGCAAGAATCCTTTAGCCACCAACCTGGCCTTTTACTTGGAAATTGTTCCATCAGGCTTCAGTTTTACCTTATACACCCACTTTACTAAGATGACCTTCTTATGCTTTAGTAGTATTGTAAGTTCTCATGTACCATTCTTTTCTATTGAACCGATTTCCTCCTTCATTGCTTCAATCCAACACTAATCCTTGATACCTTATTTAAATGAGTTCGGCTCCATTTCAGCTAGCAGAGCCATGTGCACAAAATCCCTTCATGAGTGATTGTAGAATCATTAAACAACTCATAGACTCTGAACATTGATGGCATTTGTTTTTGTCTTTGAGGTCTCTCACTAGCATTAACATTGTCAATATTGTTTGTGTGTGATTCTGGTGTATTTTGTGTACTATCAATATCCATTCTAATTGATCTGTTCTGCATTATGTGTATTCCAGTCCCAAGATTTAGCTTCATTAAACTTGAGATCCCTACTATATGAGATGGTGTTTGTTTTAGGATTAATCACCTTGTAGGCCCAAGTTGAATGATATCCTAGGAAAATCAATTTCTCTCCTCTATCATCCAACTTCTTTCTCCAACTGTTAGGTATGTGCTTATAGAAAACCGAGCCAAAAACTTTGAGATGCTTCACATTTGGCTTGAGCCCTGACCAAGCTTCTTTTGGAGTTGTGTTTGTCAGCCTCTTAATAGGACATATGTTCAAGATATAGGCTGCTGTTGAAACTACTTCTACCCAAAACCTTGTAGGGAGCTTCTTTGTTTTTAACATGCTTCTTGCCATATTTAGGACAGTTCTATTAACCCTATCAGCTGCACTATTGTGTTTATGAGTATATGATGCAATTATATCATGAGTTATGCCCTCTTGTTTGCAGAACTTGTAGAACTCATGAGAATTATACTCCCTTCCACCATCACTCTTTAAAAATTTCAGTTTCTTTCCAATTTGTTTCTCCACAAGTGCCTTAAAGCTCTTGAATTTACCAAACACATCACTTTTCTTTTCTATTGCATATATCCATAGTTTCCTTGTGAGGTTATCCTTAAAGGTCACAAAGTATCTATTCCCTCCAAGTGATTGAGCCTCCAATGGTCCACACACATCAATATACAATTTCAAGTGGTTGAGCGGTTTTGGTTGGAATTTGTGAGCAGAATGAGCTTCTGGTTTGCTTGCTTGTGTGACACTTTTCACACAATTTAGTTGGTGTATTGATGCTAGGTAGTCTAGTCATCATTCCGTCATTGCTCAACAATTCCAAGCTCTTGAAGTTGAGGTGACCAAGTCTTTGATGTCAAATCCACATGTCATCAACAATGGATTCCAAACACTTGTGATCTCCAAGTTGAATACCAATCTTGAAGGTTCTATTTTGAGAAAGTAGTGCCTTCAAGATCAATACTCCCTCTTTGTTGAGCACCTTCAACATCCAATCCTCCAATCTCATGTTATACTCTTTCTCAAGTAATTGATCAAGACTTAGAAGATTACTCTTCATTCTTGGCAGATAGAGAACACTTAAAATGTATGAGATTGAGCCATCCTTCATCTTGATCATCACCTTTCTAATTCCTTCTATAGTGATGAAACTATCATCTGCAAATTTAATCTTTGTCTCCACTGAATTATCTAGTGTCACAAACTAGTCCTTGTTCCCTGTCATGTGATTTGAACATCTCGTGTCAATGTATCAACTATTTGAGTTCTGCTCATAATGATTGTTTACCATCAACAAAGCTTCATTTGAATCACTAACAACTTGACAAGAGTCCTCTCTTCTAGCCGAAAATAAACTTCTTATGACTCATCATTTTTAGCTAGTCTGACCTCTCCTTATTTAACATGAGTGACCTTTTTGTTTTTGCATTGTGAAGCAAAATGACCCTAATTTCTACAGTTAAAGCACTGGATTCTGCTATTGCCCTTTTTCTTCATACCACTCAACTGATTACACCCTTTCTTGGCCTAACCGATTTCACAACCATGACCCCGATCGCTAGAGTTGATTCTTTGAGAGCCCAACACATACGATCTCCAAATATGACTATATGCTGGCGAATTATGAGATGCCACACATGAGAATTTTGCCACAAAACAAATCGACCAGTGAAGCAACACCTATACAATGTAGGCCAATGATTGCTATGCAAAACAGAAAGATGTAAAACTGAAAACAATGATAACGATTGTCTTAGTTAAGGACACTATAATGATTTTAGAGGATTTTTTTTATACTAATTTTTGTGTCCTTTCCCTAGGTTTTTTAGTTGTTCATCTTGTAATGTTCCAAATAAATGATTTTTATAACTAATGAGTTTAAGAAATCGTTGATAATGAAAAGTTTTATAATTGTCAATAAGGAATCTATATTAGTAGAGAATAAAACCAGCTTCGAGACATCTAAAAAGTTATGAAAAATGCATATATAATTCATGGTTGGGTAAGAATATATCATTAAGTTTTAAAACTATAATAGTTATTGCTTTCCCGTTTGGACAAAAATTATCACTTATCCCTTGTTTGGATAAAAAATTATTAGTAACTTTATAAAATCATTAAAATATTTGTAATTCCCATAAATGAGTCAAACTAATTATTTGACTTTATAAAATTACAAAAATTAAATGAATGCCCTCCTTGGTTAAAATTTTATTGACTTTATAAAATTATAAAAATTACTCTAATATTCATAAATTAGTTTAAATAATTATTTCACTTTTTAAAACCACAAAAAATATCATTTTGCCCTTCATCCTTCTACTCTCTCATTCTCTCCCTAGTTCTAATTTTCAAAATAGTTGGAAAAATT
The DNA here is from genome assembly GCF_001865875.1 of Lupinus angustifolius. Classification (NCBI taxonomy): domain Eukaryota; kingdom Viridiplantae; phylum Streptophyta; class Magnoliopsida; order Fabales; family Fabaceae; genus Lupinus; species Lupinus angustifolius. The sequence continues at coordinate 17,666,911 of NC_032021.1, forward strand.
AGGTATTTACAAAGCAATGATATTAAACTTTACATTTAGTTTGTTATTTTTTAAATTTATATATTCCTAAATATATATATATATATATATATATTTATTTATTTATTTGTATAAACATGAGTATCCCTTTATCCTAACAACTCCCTTTCGGAGGAGGTCTCTGGTTGCTCCATTCTAAGTTTAATACTTTCAATATAAATTATAATAATATATTCTATTGGTATAATTAATACGTTTAATATCTATGTATTATCACTTCATCATCTATTAGTAATGCATATTACTTTAATTTAAGTAAGAATACTATTAATATTACTTTACAAAGTTACGAACAATACGTATAAAACTTAGTTGAGTAAGAATACTTCATTCATTTTATAAATAGAAGTTATTGTATTTCCATTATTCATATTCATTCCTATTATCCCAATATTAATCTTGACAATATGCTATTAATATTTTCAACCAATATATTTTGGTCAACAAAGCGCTATCTAATTAATATTTAGATCTATAATATCTCAGAGTAGTTATTTTTAATATTTTTAGAAAAAAATTCATTGTGATTAATATAAATAGATCAAATTTGTGTCGCCTCCCCATATCTAAAAAAACTATATGAGTGATTCTAGACCCAAATTTATATCTTTAAATCTTTTCTAGTGTTAGTGTTGGAATAAAACATGTGACTTTTTTTCTCAAAATGCTAAGTAATTAATATTTAGATGTATAATATCCGAGAGCAGTTATTTTAAATATTTGTAGAATGAAATGATTTTGATTAATATAAATAGCTAAGATTTTTGTCACCTCCTAATATCTAAAATATCTATATAAGTAATTACATAGAACCAAATTTTACATCTACAAATTATGACTAGTATTAGTGTTGGAATAAAACACACGATTTTTGTTTGTTGCATTATCTTTTGGGCATGTGGAAATCATGCCACATGTCGAACATTCCATGACTCATCATTATCATATGTTAATGAACTGCATGAGAATTGGTTGAGAAGTTGAAACGTTTGATGATATTCATACAAAGCCATGGTATTACTAGTGAAAAAGATTATCCATATCAAGAATCTATAAGAACCTGCCATGAGGCCACACCTTTAGCTCAAATAAGTGGTTTTACAAATGTACCTCATAACAATGAAGAGCAATTACAAATAGCTGTTGCAAACCAACCAGTTGCAGTTGCTATCACTGCTGATCCAAACTTTAGATTTTACAAAAAAGGGATATTTAATGGACCATGTTCAACTGCTCCTAACCATATGGTTACTGCAATAGGTTATGGTACAACCAACGATGGAACAAAGTATTGGTTGGTTAAGAATTCATGGGGTACTAATTGGGGTGCCAATTGGTACATGTGGTTAGAAAGAGATATTGGTAAACCAGAAGGTCTTTGTGGCATTGCCATGGATGCTTCATATCCTACTATTGTAGGTTGAAAAGCATGTTTGAGATTCAGTCATGAGTTTAATATCTAATAAGTGAAATGTTTTTTTATAATCAATACTAGTAAGTTACCTATACATTCTTATGATACAATATTTCTTTTCTTATATGATTAAGAAAATATATGTTACTCAATATCAATATGGTTAAGAGCACACATGTTATTCAATGCATTTACATGATTTAAACATGCTCAAAAACATATTACAAATATTATTATTTAGAAAACTAATAAATACGTATTACAAATAATTTATATTAATTTCTAGATAGAATAGAAAAATAGTGATAATAAAGATTAAATAGATTTTGATGAAAAATAAAGGATTGAGTCATGTTTTTTTATAAAATAAAATATGAAACGAAATTTTTTTAGGAGGTTGAATAAATTGAAATGTTAAAGAAGATTTTTAATTTTTTTTTGAATGAAAAACTCAAGAAAGAAAATGAAAGTTATAATATTTTTGTGTTAGAAAAATGACTTAAGTCACATGTAATTTAAGAAAAAATTAATGAGGTCACCACACATAAGAGATAATATGTATTGCTCATGATGAAGGTTTTTGGGTGGGAAACCTCCATGGGCTTATAAGTGGCGAGTATCAAATATTACAATATTTTTTTTAAGCAAGGATGCTAAAGCACCCCAAGGAATTTATTAAAGAAAGAGAAGTAAGCCATACAAGTTTGTGAACCTATAGCTTGGAAGCCCCAACCAGTTTCTATTACAATCCAAAAAGATTATAGCTGGGATTGAATCCCACTAAGTAAAAGATCTAGATCTTAAGCCATGATTAGCAAGTAAATCCGCGCAAGAATCCCATTCCCTGAATATATGAGACACCTTCCAAGACATAAATGACAAAAATGTTTTACAAATACTCCACCTTGATGATAGACTCCAATGAGGAAGTATATTTCCTTTGAGAATTCTCACTACTAGAGCTGAATCACTCTCAATTATTTAATTCCAACCTTTTGCATGAGCAAGTTCAATTGCCAGTAAAGCAGAAAGAAGCTCAGCATAAAGAGCAGATTGTATATCATAGAAAGCAGCAAAACAAGCCACAAATCTACCAAGGTGGTCTCTGAAAATGCCTTCCCCTCCCGCAAAACCAGGGCTACCCTAGGCTGCGCCATCAATGTTAACCTTTAGCCAACCTATAGTATGAGGATGCCAAATCATCTCCCGTATGTTTGGACTTCTATTAAAATGCAAAGGGATGTTCAGGTCCCTCAAAATGGCAAATTCAGCAGGCCTATTATTTGCATATGACTTTGAATTCTTAGCAGCAAATGTAATGTCCAACTTTAGCTTGTCCAAAGCTCTACCAACTGGGATTAATCTATCATCAAACATGGCCTTGTTTCTGCAGAACCAAATTACAACAATAATATGAATTATGCAAGTAGAGAAGGCCTCTTTGGTCTGAGAGCTCCACTCCCTGTTGTGTGTCCTCCAAAGAGCAGAGCAAGATGAAGTGTCTATGTTGATGGAGAAAGTGTAATTCAGCCAACACCAAAACTATTGAGCAAAAGCACAATTAAGGAAGATGTGATTAGATGACTCAAGATTTTTGTTACAGAGACTACACATCGCAACTAAATTGCATCCTCTTTTCTGAAGGTTCTCATCCATAGGAATTTTATTATGTTTCCATCTCCAAGCTATGAAGGATTTAGAGGGGGAATTGTAGTCGACCAAACTTCTTTGAACCACTTCACTGGATTAGCTTGGGAAGATATGTTGGAGTACGCATCTTTAAGAGATAGATTGCCATCAGTTGTTCCATGCCAAACCATCTTATCCTCTCGATTTGGAATTAAAGTCCTTGAGATTACTTTTGAAACATCCGGGAAAAGCTCCACCAATTGTCTAGGAATTGTCCATCTACCCCGATGAATGAAGTCAACAACATAGGCTTTCAGATTAGTTGCAAGATCCGAAGGAATGTTCAAGAGATCCACCAAAGATGATCCTAGCCAATTGTCAGTCCAAAATTTTATTTTGGCTCAATCCCCAACTAGCCAAATAGAATTGAGATGGATATATGTCCAATTTGCCTTAATACCAAGCCAAATTGAAGATTTGGTAAGTAAGGTACATTGGAAAAGAAGGGTCACATGATATAATGTGTGAAAGTCATTGATAAAAATATGGACATGTTTTGGAAGGAAAAAAGTAAAGGAGAAGTTGATGCTTGTCATGAGAAACATTTTTTTCTTATATAGGTAATAGATATTGTATACCATTTATTTTTTCTTCTTTTGTTTAAAAGTCAATAATAACTAATATATGCATAATATATAATATATACATCAATCACTTTTAAACTGCCAGTGTATAAATATTAAATTTATTAATAATATATATTAAGATACCGTATCTTTTGATTTTCTTTGTTATTCACATATCCTTGTTTACATATATACTTGCACACTAATCTTTCAATTTACCAATTGATTTTTTCAGCATGTCTTATACTTGGTTTTAAAAGGTGAATAATGATTTTAAAAAACTTTTTCAACAAAACTTTTCAATATTTCTTTTGAAATTAAGAGAAATATAAAAATTTAGTTAAAGATGGAAGAAGAATTAATTGAATTAATAACTTTTAAATGAGAATACTTTTGGCTTTGCTTGGAAGTTTATTAGAGGAGAGAGAATGTATGACTTTTAAGAAAGTCTCCCTTGTCTACGAGTCGGGGAAAAGAAGAGAATAGTTTTTGGGGTATTCTAGAATCCTCTAAAACCCTTCATATGTCTATTTTCATGGTTTCCTCAATTTATGATTTTTCTAGAGACAAACATATCAAAATATCAAGATGACTTTAGTAAAAATTTATAATTATATTTTTTGCACATTTCTCATTGCTCATTATATTTTTAAAGTAAGGATAAAAACATATTTTTCATGTTATCATTACTTTAGTCTTCTATATAAACATATTTGCCCATTGACCCCTCCCTTTTCCTTTCCCTCATAACTCATAAACATAGCCTAAGAAAGTTATTAATAAACTATTTAATTAATTGTTACTAACTCATTTTAACTATATATACTTAATCCTATATAATTAGATAAAAATGACTTATAGCTTTTCTTGAGAGTATGTCATGGGTTATTTTTACGTCGTAGCACTAGGTATTCGAACATTAACTCAAGACATTTTCTCTACCCCTCATTACCCTAAAAATGCATAGGCACCATGCGTCCTTGAACTCATAACCATCTTTTAGCTAACCTGACCTCTTCCATTCCTCAAGGGGGCGGGGAGGAAATATAATTAAGAGTAAGAAACATATGATAATATGTTAAAACAACTTTTATTAAAATTTTATACTTTATCTCTTTATGAGTAACTTATTCTCCAATGGAGTACTATCTATATTTAGATTTTTGAGAATTTTTTAAATGAACTCTGCTAGAGTTTGACTCCAAAGATCTTGGATCTTCACAACCAATTATCATGAACTTAAATGAACCCATCATTCCTTGGAACTTTCATGGCATAACATAATCTCCTTCAACTCCCCTTCCAATTTCTCCTACGAAAAGTTCTTTTGCACAAGCTCAGAAGAACACTTGTGATATTGCAGTTTCGTAGTTGCCTTAACCTTTTATAATGGGTGATGTGATTGCCATTAAAATCCCATGGAATGATGATCAAGCAGAGCTTGAAAGATGTCAGAATCACCTTCATGGAAGGCTCATCCTCTTTAAAAGGGACAGTCTCATTAAGTTTGTCGATCTAAAAGCAAAGCTTACTTCTCTATGGAGCATGATTGGGAAATTGAGCATGATCTCTTTTGGTAAAGGTTTCTATACTTTTTCCTTCTTGTCAATTGATGATATGAGAAGTGTGTGCGCCAAAGGCTCCTGGAATCTCAAGCCAGACTTTATTCGTCTTTATCTATGGACTCCATATTTCATCCTGAGCCTATAGAAGCTAACTCATTCTCCATGATGGGTTAAAATCCTAGGTCTTCCTCAAGAGTATTGGAGTCTTAGGATAATCTTCTCCATTGTAGGGTGTATTGAGACTCCATCTCTCTGGATGAGGCAACAAATAATAGAACTTTTGGGCATTTTGCTAAAGTTCTAGTGGATATAAATCTTAAGGCAACTCTTATTGACCAGATCCTCGTAGAAAGTGAAGGTTTTGCTTTCTTTGTGGCTATAGAATATGAAAACCTCCTAGAATTTTGTACTAGTTGCCAATCAATTGGGCATTTGGTTTCTAACTGCCAAAGATCAACAAAGAAGGAGGTGTTAGAGGAGGGCCCCAAACCAACAACTAGGAAGACTCGACCAATGGAAAAATCCTCATCGATTGTTAAAGATAAGGAGTTAGTCATTAACCTGGATATTGATAATAGGGAGGATCATATCTTGGATGGACTAGAAAAAGTGGTGTTATCTCCAACTACTGAAGTTTACAATGTGGTATCTTATGATGAGGACTTGTTGGGAACATGAGTAGATAGCTCATCTGAAAGTCTTTCTCCAGTCACCCCCAACTGAATAGTGAGAATTTTATTGTTCAATCAGCTGAGGAAATGGCTAACCCAATAATTGCCGAAGATATGAAAATCATTAGTAGATTATGGGTTGATGATGAAGTAGAAGTTGAGGTTAAGGAAGATGAGAGCTTTACCACAATTATATCTAAATCACAAAAGAAGATGTTGAAAAAGAAAGGTAATCCGTAGACAATCTTTTTACCTGAAGGGATGGTTATCTAAATCCTGCTCAAAGAAAGTACCCTATTGGAACTGTAGAGGTCTTGGAAACCTTAATACAAGGTTAGTTTTAAAGAATCTTTGTTTAACTAATAAACCAGATTTTGAGTTTATCTCTAAGCCTATGATCTCTTCTGAGGATGTTAACCCTTTATTTTGGTCTAGGTTGAGGCTTAAGTTGTTTGTGGTCAATGATATGGGTCCTTTGCTTGCTAGTATGTGGGGTTATGCAACATTGATCTCTTCCCTACTGTAATTTCCAATTCTAGCCAACATATCTCCATTTTCCTATCTATTGAGGAGCAAAATATTAACCATTGTGCAATCTATGCCCACGCTCACTACCTTCAAAGTGGACAACTTTGGTCTAATATTCAATTTTTAATGCTTAGACATATTGGTCCCTGGTTTTGCATTGGTGACTTCAATATAGTCCTAGGGGCTAATGAGTGCAGGGGATCAGAGACCCCCCCCTACTAGATCTCCTTATGAAGAATTCATTTTTTTATGAATAATGCTAACCTCATTATTTAGTAACTAGAGGTACTGAGTTTACTTGGTCTAACAAAAGAAAATGATTAGCCCTCATTGAGAAAAGGATTTATAGAAGCCTTTGTAATGATGATTGATTATGTGTTTGGCATCAAGTCTCTTACTGCACTTTGCCTAGAGTCTCATCTGATCATCATCTCATTTTTCTTTGTGCTTCCCGTTCAATTGTTACTAGAAAAACTACTTTCATGTTTCATAAAACGTGTTGCAACATTTGGACCGCAGAAGAGTTTTGGCTGACACTTGGAGGTATGAGGTCTTTAGTTGTCTCAAAAGCTCAAAATACTCAAAAAATCAAAATACTCAAGAAAGAGCTGAGGGCTTGGAATTTAAATGTGTTTAGTAATAGTCACAATAGAGTGCAAGCTGCTTTGGCTTCTGCGGAAACCATACAGAATTGTATTTCTGAGTCATGCCTGGTCTAGACTTGTTGGATCAGGAAATGGTAGATCATAGTCATCTTATTTGGGCTTTTCTACTAGCAGTCTCCCATTCAACTACTTAGGAGTTCCTCTTTTTAAGGGGAAGCTTAGACGATCCATCTTCAAGCTATTGCTGAAAAGGTCATTTCAAAGCTTGCTAGTTGGAAATAAAGGTTACCCTATTTCAATAATGGGTAGAGTGAAGCTTGTAAAAATATGTCATTCAGAGTATGTTGGTATACAATTTTCATATGTATGTTTGGCTCTCTCAATTGCTTAAATATGAAGACACCTACATCAAGAATTTGATATGGTCTGGTGACACAAGTGTAAAGAAGCTAGTGACTGTGGCCTGGAAGCAAGTTTGTCTTCCATTAAAGGATGGTGGGATAGGATTAAGATACATCAAAAAGTTGAATCATGCTGCTTTACTAAAACTTTTCTAGTTGATGTTATCTTCTCCTCAGGACTGGGCCATATTTTATAGGCAAAGATTTAGTAATTTTACTATTCCTTCCAATAGATACTTCATGTATTCAATCTAGCCCATAATCAGATGTAACTGGCAAACGTCAACTTTGAATTATCTTTGGTTGGTTGGGGATGGTCACAAGATCAACTTCTGGAAGGACAACTGGCTTGGTTGACCTGTTTCCTCAAATGTCAAGGAAATTTCTCATACAATAATATCCACTAGCAAAGACAAGATAATTTAGAAAGGGACTAGTGATGGATTGCTTTATCTAAAAGTGACTTTATTTTGTTTCAGTTCTACTGCTAATCAATTGAATTGGTGCAAAGTCATCTAGTCCTCCTCAATTCCATGTGCCAAATATTTCATCACTTGGAGATTGCAGAACAGTAAAATGCCTACCGATGAGAATCTACAAAGAATGAGTTCCTCTATAGTCTCCATCTGTAGCCTAGGCAGAGCCACTTCTTATAGCTCAGACCACTTATTCTTATTTTGTCATTTTGTTGTCTCTCTTTGGAATTGGATAAGTAACATCTTCTCCATTCAATTGAACAATTCCAACATCCTTTTGGCTTGCAATAGATAGTGGAATCCTCAAGTAAAAGAGGTGTTAACTGCTAGCATTATCTACACCGTGAACACCATTTAATACTACAGAAATCAATGTAGATTTGAGGATATGAGAATAAATTTGTCCCAAGCCATATCCAAGATAAGGTTTGCAAAGTCGATTAATACATCCAAATTATGTGCAAACAGCTCATTAGAAGATTTCTCTATTCTAAGAGCTCTAAATATTCTATAAACTATAAAAAGGCCTCCAAAATTATTAAGGTCATTTGGCTCCCTCCTTTTAGTTATGCATGTTTCTAAGAGGAAAATATATAGTGTATTGAGTAAAACATATCTTTGACATTGTAGGCTTGGTCATATTGAAGAGAAAATAATTAACATGTTAAACGAGGAAGATTACGTTGATCCATATGATTATGAATCATATACAACTTGTGAATTTTGTCTTAAAGGAAAAATGACCAAATCTCCATTTTTGGGAAGTGGAGAGAGCTTCCGAATTACTAGGACTAATACATAGAGATGTATGTGGGCCTATGAAAATTCAAGTCAATGAAGGATGGAATTAACTCACATAGGCATGGGAGGTCGTATGTCAAAATTGAGGTATTACAATGACTATCCTAGTTTTGGTCAAGAATCAAGAAATCTACGCCTTGCATTGTCAACGGATGGAATTAACTCACATAGTGTTCAAAGTTTCTCCCACATTACATGACCAATGATGTTGGTAATATACAACATACCTCCTTCTCTATGCATGAAGCGTAAATATGTGATGTTATCTATGTTAATTTCTAGACTTAAACAACCAGAAAATGACATATACATATACTTGGCTCCATTAGTTGAAGACTTGAAGCGAATGTGTGAGACATGCATAAATGCATATGATGCGTATAGGAAGAAAGATTCAACTTGAGGACTTTATTGTTCAGCACAATCAGTAATTTCCTTACCTGTGGTAATCAGTCTGGATATAGTACAAAAGGATATTTTGCATGTCCTGTATGTGAAGACAATAATCATTCAATGAGGTTGGAACATTATAAAGAAAATGTATTCCTTGGTCATCATAGATTTTTGCATTCAGATCATCACTATCGACGATGGAAAAATGCATTTGATGGGAACAATGAAGAAGGTCGTGTTCCTTTGCATTGATGGGTGACCAATTATTTTAAAGAAGGGTTTGAATAATAACTTTGGTAAACTTTTTTCAAAAGAAATTGTCACAAATGAGTGGAAGAAAAGGTCAATCTTCTTTGAATTACCATATTTGAGTTCATTATATGTAAGACATTTCCTCGATGTTATGTATATTGAAATAAAAATGTGTTTGAAAGTCTCCTTGGTACCTTACTCAATGTCACTGACAAGACCAAAGATGGTTTGAATGCAAGGTTAGACTTTGTTAGCGTGGGAATAAGAAAGGAATTAGGACCGATAATGAAGGGAAAACGTACATTTCTACCTCCAACAGCATATACTTTGTCGAGGAATGAGAAAATGGAATTTTGTAAATTTCTTCATGGTGTTAATGTTCCTGAGGGGTACTCTTCCAACATTCGGAACCTCGTATCAATGAAAGACCTCAAGTTAAAATGTCTTAAATCTCATGATTGTCATATATTTATGGAGCATTTCTTGCTTATTGGAATACAATCAATTCTACCTAAAAAAGTTCGAGGAACCATAACTAAGTTATGCTTCTTCTTCAAGGCAATTTGTAGCAAAGTGATTGACTCTAAGAAATTATCTGCATTGCAAAGACAAATTATTTTGACTTTGTGTGATCATGAAATGTATTTCTCACATATTTTTTTGACATAATGAATCATCTAAGCATTCACCTTGTTCGAGAGACACAACTATGTGGTCCTTCCTATATGAGATTGATGTACCTCTTTGAGCGTTATATGAAGACGTTAAAATGGTATGTGAAGAACCGATCAAGACTAGAGGATTGTATTGTTGAACAATATATTATTGAATAAGCTCTTGATTTTTGTACCGGATACCTTATCGATGGTGATCATATGGGCATTTCAGTATGCAAAAAAACATTGGTGAATGTATTACTAGGAATGAAATATTGACTATAACAAGAATCGAATTGGAGCAAACGTACTTATATGTTTTATATAATGTCGAAGAGGTTGAGTCATATGTTGAAAGACACAAGAAGATGTTAATGAAGTCTTACCCAAGTAAGAATGAAAATTGGATTTCCAAAAAGCATAATCAGTGTTTCATAAATGAAAAAGTGAACCTTCAACCTTCTTATAACTTCACTCCCTAAGTCTTCCACCCTTACCACTTGACCACCTTATGACTCCCAAGAGTGAAAATAATTGTATTTCCAAGAGAGAGGAATGGCAGATGAAGATAATGTCACTCATGCAATAAAAAAGAAAGTAAAATAATGCATGGAAAAAATTTATCAATAAGACATTGATCTAATAGTATAAGATCCTATTGAATCTTTAGGTAGACCAAATGTTTAATGTTCGATTCATGTGATGGACATTTGTTGGGAGAGTAATCACATACTCCAAAAGAATTAGTTCTTTTATCTATAAAATAATTCATTTGAGGAATAGCAAAAAATGGAACGATTTTCCTTAAGATAAACTCTCTTACTTGAATAACAAGAATAGTTTAGAAATAATTAAGATCCGTTCTCTCAAGCAACCACCAGATAAATCTTACAAAGACTGTTATTTGTTTTTGGACAAAAATGTGAAAGTAAATTAATCGAAAGGTAGAATATGAGTATCTATATGTCAAATATAGAATATAATGAAACCCCCACGACTTCAGTTAGATGAATGCATATACCCACAAGATAAGTAGAAAATACATCACATGATGTTGAAGAACCTAAGTGTTCATCAATCATTCATCAACTACCCTACATCTCTCCTCTTATATGTGCTAGTGCATACATATGAAAGATACATATATGTATATATATATATATAATTGTTAAAGTGTATGTTTTCTTTTCTATGCTCGAGGAGAGAAAAAGGTTCACTTTAGGTGTGTATCTGAGTGCATGAAGGCTGTGATGGCAAGTAGTAGTGGCAACATTAGCACTAACAACAAATATCAAAAGGTTAAAGGCATTGCAACTATCAAAGAAAGTGGTGGTGGGTTTCTAACCAATCTCATAAGTGGGTGTCTTCAAGGTATAAACCTTTGGGTTGGGACCACTCTTGTTTTCGAGCTTGTCAGCAACGAGCTTGATCCAAGTAAGTTTAATTTCTTTATCTTTTGCAAGTTGGTGTATGGATCTCAAACTTTGTATAGCACTTTGTTCTATAAAATTGACCTATTAATCTCTTTTGTATCGGGTAGACACTCATTGTGCTTATTTTAATATAAATTTTTATTTATCAAAACAAAAATTATTTGCTTTTGTGTTCTCATTAATTGTCTACATAGTTTTTACACAATTGTACGTGATCACTCCGAGATATAAATATGCTTTTGAGACCTATAATTAATCAATTAGAGGTTCAAATATGCTTTCTTATGAATTTTAATTCTAGTGAGTGAACTTGTCACGTTAATATTGTCATGTTATCTTACCGAAAATATTTTTTTATCATTCATTTAGTTTTATATATTTTGATTTTCATCTTATAAAATAGTTAGAATTTATTTTAGTCCATATAAATTAGTTACTTTTTGTTTTGTTTGAATGAAGAAACGAACTCTGAGAGAAAGACAATAAAAGGAAAAATAGAGAAAAGAAGGAAAACAGAAAAAGAGGTGGAGTATGAGGCCACATTTAAGGTACCTTCAGATTTTGGGAATATAGGTGCTGTTCTGGTTGAGAATGAGCAACACAATGAGGTTTTCTTAAAGAGTATAGTCCTTCATGGTTTACTTGATTGTCCCATGCAATTCATAACTTGTGATTCATGGATTCAGCCCAAACATATAACTCCTATCAAGAGACTCTTCTTCACCCACAAGGTTAGAATAAATAATAAAAAAGACATTTTATTATGATGTTTTTGTTTTTATTGAAAACAACTTCAATTGGTAGAACATCATTTTCATAGATTTTATCACTATCAAACCCAACAATTGAAAATTATATATAGAATTACTTTATTAATGATAAAACTAGATAAAGTTTGGATTTGAGCATTGAACTTGATCTCTATATCCTCCTATGGAAATGACTTGTTCTTCAGTCATACTTGCCATCACAAACACCAAGTGGATTGAGAAGGATGAGAGAAGAAGAGTTGGTGCAGCTAAGAGGGAATGGAGAAGGAGAACGCAAGAGTTGTGAGAGAGTATATGATTATGATGTATACAATGATCTTGGAGATCCTGATGCTAACATTGAACTCAAAAGAACTGTTCTTGGAGCCACCAAATTCTATCCTTATCCAAGACGATGTCGTACTGGTCGACCTCATTCTCATGCAGGTCATATTCATATTCATATTCATATATACATGCATGCATGCATGCATGACCCTCTCTCTATACTCTATACTCTATACTTATTACTTATGTAGTAGTTTCAATATTATTATGCAGACCCATCTTCCGAAAAGATAAGTTCAAGTTTCTATGTTCCTCGTGATGAGGCATTTTCTGAGATAAAGCAGACACAGTTCACAACGACCACAATATCCTCAGGACTCGGTGCAATTTTAGAATCCTTGGATGCACTTCTCACTGACCAAAATCTTTCATTTGTATCCTTCGAAGACATAGACACACTCTACAAACAAGGTTTCCATTTAACAAATATTCAAGGCAATAGGTTAACGTTGCTCCAAAGACTCATTCCCAAGTTTATCAAGGCTGCTAATGATACCCAAAATATTTTGCGCTTTGATACTCCAGAACCATTGAAAAGTAAGTGTGTTTATATATATTGATCAAATGAATATAATATTAAAAGCTTATGTTTGAAAGAGCTTATAGAATGCTTATTTAAGCTCTTTTCTTCTGTACAAGTACCTAAGCATCTGTTCAGAAGAATTTATAAACTTTCCTATAAACTGTTCATAGTAAGGTTATAAGCTATTAAGCTCTCTTATGGTAAATGTTTATTAAGTAAGCAATTAATCAAGCTATTTACCAAACACACCCCTTTATATTTTATTACTAAATAAGTGCTTATTGATTAATTTCCTTTGTATGTTAATCCACTCAAATAATCAGTACTAATTGCTCATCCAAAATGTATTACCAACATCTGCAGCAGGCTGAGAGAAACAAATGACTTTTCTGCTTTGGGAGCTTAATATTGTTAGTCTCAAGGACAAAATCCTAGGAGATTAAAGAGTTATTTGAAGGCTTAATATGATTTTATCTCTAAAAAGACTTATAACGCAAGATAACTTTGGATTTGAAGTATGGACAGTGAGCAAGTTCTGTCCACTATGAGCTGAAACTTAATTTTGAAAAATGGGTTAACAAGAATTGAACTCTTAATACCTTACTCACACTATGTATCCCACTCCCAGCACCTTTATATCTATTTTAGAGATGATTGAGAGTTTTGGAATTGCAGGGGACAAATTCTTTTGGCTTTCAGATGAGGAATTTGCTAGGGAAACTTTGGCAGGTGTAAATCCATATACCATCCAATTGGTCAAGGCAAGTGTTGCTTCAAATATTTTGTTTATTCCATTCACCATATGTCCATATCATATAGTCATATACGGCCAAGACATATATTTTCAGTGTTTTCTTTCTGGGTATATTCATCATGCAGGAATGGCCATTGAGAAGTAAACTAGAACCCCAAATCTATGGTCCAGAAGAATCAGCTATCACCAGAGAAGTCATCGAGCCACAAATAATTGGCTATGGTACTGTTGAAGAGGTAACAAATTATCAATTAAAGGCATCATTAAATTCAGAATATGTTATGTTAATGCTTACAAATTGTTTAACTTGAATGTTCACATCACAGGCCATTGAAGATAAGAAATTATTCATGTTAGACTACCATGATTTATTCTTACCATATGTAAACAAAGTGAGAGAGATTAAGGGAACTACACTATATGGATCAAGGACACTATTCTTTCTAACCAAGCAAGGCACATTGAAGCCACTAGCTATTGAACTCACTAGACCTCCAACAAATGGGAAGCCAATTTGGAAGCAAGTTTTCGCACCGGCTTCTCATCCAACTAGTCTATGGCTTTGGAGGTTTGCCAAAGCTCATGTTCTTACCCATGATTCTGCTTATCATGAACTTATAAGCCATTGGTATGACCCTACCATTTCATTCTCTTATTACTACCATTCAGATTTGTTAATAAAACATGATGAAGTAGACAATGATCTATTGTAGACAATCTTGCTCTTTATCCAAGATTTACAAGTTAATGCACACACATAAACTGCAAGAATATGATGTTTCTCTAGTTCTCTTTTAATTCTTGTACAAGTAAAAAACATGACTTAGTATCCTTTCAATAAGTTCATATGAACATGGGTTAACTTAGTAGTTAGTACATTGAAATGGTAATTGTTTGTAGGTTAAGAACTCACTGTGCAGCAGAACCCTTTGTAATTGCAACAAATAGGCAGCTTAGTGCAATGCATCCAATATACAGATTACTGCATCCTCATATGAGATATACTATGGAGATCAATTCCCTTGCTCGTCGAGTTCTTATCAATTCAAATGGGGTCATTGAAGTCTCATTCTCTACTAATAAATATTCAATGGAATTAAGCTCTGCAGCATATGATAAGCTTTGGAGGTTTGATTTACAGGCACTTCCCAGTGATCTTATTGAAAGGTATAGTCCATATAATACTTATATAATACTTGAATAAGAGCTCAGCTCGATAAGAATGTGAGCCAAATACATTTGGCCCTTATTGATGTATTCTAGATCTGGATCCATATCTGCATGCTATAGAGATGCATTATGTTTTGCTTGTGTTTTGTTCTTTTCTTTCAGTACCATATTAAATATGCACTTTTTTGTATTAAATGTTGTTCTTTTAGAGGAATGGCTGTGGAAGATCCTAGTTCACCACATGGCATAAAGTTAACAATTGAAGACTACCCTTTTGCCAATGATGGTCTCCTCATATGGGATGCTATCAAAGAGTGGGTCACAGATTATGTCAACCATTACTATCCAAACCAAAGCATGATAGAGTGTGACAAAGAGGTCCAAGATTGGTGGAGTGAAATCAGAAGAGTGGGTCATGGAGACAAATCAGAAGAACCATGGTGGCCAGATCTTAAAACACCAAATGACTTGATTGATATAATCACAACTATAGCATGGGTAACTTCTGCTCATCATGCATCAGTGAACTTTGCTCAATATACTTTTGGAGGGTATTTCCCTAATAGACCCACAATTGCTAGAAACAAAATGCCTACAGAAGACCCTTCAGTTGAAGAGTGGGAAAACTTTGTTAACAAACCTGAAGAAGCACTTTTAGAGTGCTTCCCTTCACAAATACAAGCAACATTAGTGATGGTAGTTTTGAACTTATTATCATATCATTCACCTGATGAAGAGTATATTGGGCAGTATATGGAACCATATTGGGGTGAGAATCCTAGTATAAATGCAGCATTTGAAAGGTTTAATAGTAAAATGAAGGAGATAGAAGAGATTATAGAGTCAAGGAATGGAAACAGTGAATTGAAGAATAGGAATGGAGCTGGGTTAGTGCCTTATGAGGTAATGAAACCATTTTCAGGACCAGGAGTTACAGGAAAGGGAGTTCCATATAGCATATCCATTTAATGTCACATATAACATATTTAGTGTCTATATAGTATTTCCATATACACTATAGTTCTTCTATGTTTATCATCTTCATCAAAGAAGTGGTTTGAACAATTATGATTGGGAGTGTAAACTCATTACTAGCTAATAATACTTAAGAAATGGATTTTGTGATTTGGTTATTCAGTTTTGTTTAGAGGATAAAACACTGATTTACGTTGTTACCTTTGTTTTTGTCATCTGAAATGATGATCAAATATTGTAAATGATAGAAGTTTGAAGAAGGGAAGGTGAAAGATAATAGGATGTTGGAAGAGTATAGATATGTATGGAACACGATCTCTTATCTCCAAGCATGTCCCAAGCCTATTATAATACGTCACTTCGGTTAAAAAATTAAATATTATGACTTTGTCTATTAGTATTTTCGTAAGATAATGGTTAACAAATTTGGAAGCATCATTGTGTTGCGCGAATATTTTTAAATTTTAAAAGAAAAAATTAAAACTATAAATTACATATTTGGTAGAATTTAAAATATGTTTTTAAATATAATAAATAACGTACATAATTAATTCTGCATTCAAGATTAAATATTTTAAAAACAAAATTAAGAATAACATCTATCATTTATAAATAAAATGGTCTAAGTTAATTAATCAATAATTAGATTTTATTTGAATAGCCAATATTAAAAAATAAATACATATAACTTTTTTAAGTATGATATTAAGTAAGTTTTAATCACAATCATTAATGTATAAGACTTTGGTTTATTATTCCCACAATATTTATATGGTAGTAATTTAAGTAGAAATAATTCTCATATAAAATCGTGAGAATAATAATTTTGGGTCATAGAACTATATATAAAAGCTAGTCATTAGTCATATCATAACTTTAAAAATGAGATGCGTTTATTTTTAATCTTGAGTTGAAAATGTAGAGATAAAAAAAATATAATCAACATAAATATAAATGACATTAATTAGTAGATTTGAGATAAATTCTAGTGAGGAAGTAAGCACATTATATGAAGATCTGGTAGTAATAGTCATTAATCAATAACTTCGAAAATGTATTAAAAAATACAACTTTGAAAATTTTTCTTATTATAAGTGGGGCTAAATAGCTTTAGGGTAAGTATAGAGAAGTCTAGGGGAATAATCATATTCAAGAATGAGCATGAGTTGATTTTTGGTCTGCTGACTAGTGATATAAGATTTTGTTGGATTCCTAAAAAGATAAAAAATGTTAATGATTTAATGATTAATTCCTAAAAATGATTAATTCCTGAATGGATACCTTAGTATTACTATTGAAATATAGATGGTAGAATTCCAAAAGCATAAAATGTATTTAATGCCTTGAATTTTAAATAATTATAATTTATTTATTAAATAGTATTATTAGAAAACATTAAATGTTTTATCTACTTGCCATTTTGAAATGCATATAATTAATTATTATAATTGTTATCATACTAGAACAAAACCCACATTTGGGTCCAAGATTACTACTACCAACCTAACATTCGGAATCATAGCCCACAGATTAAAAATTAAAAAAAAAAACCATCAAACCTTTGGAGCTTGTGAATGGTTCTTTATTAATTGTAGGATCAAATAATCATAGGGAAGGTGATGATAAAGATGTTCCAATTTCACATTTTGAATCATAGCCCACATGACTTTTTCGTTGATCATTTTTAAACTTGAGATTACATGATAAAGGCATTTGCGATTAAATGAAAAGGCAACCCCAATTTCTAACAAACATATATTCTCACATATATTATTATATATGTGAGAATACAAGTATAATATAGATCAAGCATCTATAGATTAACACATATTATACTATTCTCATAGACTTTTTTTTTGGTACATCAAGTATTCTCATAGACTAAAATAGTGAAGATTGTAAAGAGCCAGATTCAATACCCAATTTCCCAAATGAGGAAAATAACAGATTGAGAAATTATCAAGTTCAACAAAACATTATACATTCAATATTATTGATTAAAATGGAAATATCACTTCATTCATAATTAGAATTGCAAGCCTTCCTCTAGACTCTAACATTTTCTGGTGTTTCAGAATAATGTTTATAGATCTAGGAATATTTTGAGGTGGTTGCATGTGAAACTTTACATACATTATTTTTAGTTAGCCATGGATATAGAACTTAAAGGCTATACCCATTGTTGAATTTAAGTGCACAATAGGAAGAATATTTCCCATTAAAGTAAAACTAACATTGGAATAAGTACTCACATCTCACGATCTCAACAATATATTATATCACATTTCAAATTATGCAAAGATAATAATCAATTACACTTCTTCTTTTTTTTGGAGTTTGCAAAATATCTAATGATCACACAACATTATTGGCTTTGAGGCGCAGAGATTTTGCTCTTCTTTTTTTGCGCTTGGTCCACTTTGAATAGTTACATTTGCAGTTGCTATCACATTCAAATGCAAACCTAGGTAAGACCCAACAAGGACATAAAAATTGTGTACCACTAAATGGCATCTTAGTCATAGTTCTAGCTGTAACTGAAAACTCCCATAATCCAACACCTGTACGGAAGTTTATGGAGTAATCAGTGTAGTATATGCAGTTGTTTTTAAGTCTTGGACAGTGTTTGGAATGAACAGATTCAATAGAATTATCAGCCACAAATAAAATATGATCTTCCAAGCTGTTTGCATGAACCAACTTAGGTGTGTTACAACTTTCTTGTACTACTTCCAAGATAACAAAGGTTGTTGTTAGACTCATTATTTCTGATAAAAACCTCTTCACAACAAAGACTTTACCACCACACTCCACCAAATAAACACGAATGAGTTTAGTGTCAATATTAGGGTTGGTAGAATGTGCAGTTGAATTCAGTAATACTAGGGATTCATTATTAGGTTTGAATATATCAACATTGCTTCCATCTTGAGTAATAGCATATATTTTATGATTATAAAATATGATATTACCATATCTTGAATGTTCACTCCTATAACTCTTCCATGATTTGTCTCCTACATTGCACCAAGCCAAATCACCAGTAAAAGTAACCATTATGATGGTGATAGGGTTGAATTTGTGACAAGTTGAAATTGCAAAAGCAATTGGGATAGGCATGCCAATGGAATCAAAAGGCTTAGGTGGAAAGAAACCTATAGAAGTTATAAGAGGGAGTTCAACCTGAATCCTAGATAGTGGATTAAGGATAAAGATTTTAGCTTTATTTCGGATGAATAACCAACCTCTGAAGGATCCTACAATGGAGGAACCATGCAAAGACCTGAATGGTTTATAAATCCTATAAACTTTCTGGTATGTGTTGTTAAAAAACAGAAACTGTGAACTTCTATCACTGTTTTCAATTAACCATGGGGTCTCAGGGACCCAAATGTTGAACTTGTTTGTGGTACAAAAGAGCCATGGCTTGCAAACACTACCAATATGAAGTTGATCTGTTATTGTCAAACCTTTGCAAATTAACTCCACTATCTCTAATGGCAGGCTCGACCAATCTTGATTTTCATTTCTTCTCTTCTTCCTTTGTTTCATTATTTCCATCCTGTGATAATAATAATAAGTAAGAAAGATTTATTTAAAGATGCAAAGGGAAAATAAAAAAGATGATGAGAGAAAAAGAATAAACCTTCAGAAGCTACTTTTGTGCAAGAAAGTGTATACTATAGAGAATTCTTATATTCAAAGTAACGAACAAACAAGTTAGACAAAATCCTAATAAGATCTATACTCAATTTATATAGTGTGAAAATTCATTTGGATTCATTATAAAATGAATAGATATAGATATGCATGTATATAGAAAAGGACATGCAATTTGATACATTTGGGTCACATTTTAAGAATTATATTAATGATTTATGCATATTTGCTTAAAGTGGTATGCAATAATCTCAAGCAATTAAAGAATTTTACTACATGATTATGCTCTCCTTATATCTCACCCAATCTATATACCAATTCTGATTATTATTATTATTATTTTCTGTGGGAGGCATGTTCCCAATTACCAAAAATAAATAGTGAATATTTTCTTATTTTCTTTTTTATATATATGGGATACATTTTCTCTAGAATAATTTGAAACTGGATATATATTTACATAAAATTCGAAAAGAGAAATCTAGATAATCTAGAAAACAAAAACTTTTACTAATTAGGAATCAGTTACTTCTTAAAGTTTAAAATGATTATTTATGTAAAAATAATATATAACAAAGAGAAATTTAAAAATATTTTTGTTTTTTGTTTTTTTATAAAGGAAAATTTGCTAAAGAGTATTTTTAACACATGTTTAATTAAATTTCTAAAAGACAAATATGTAGAATCTGAAAAATATTACATTCTTTCTATATATGAATGAGTTTTTTTAAGAAACTTTTTTTTTTAATTCGTGAGATAAGGATATATAGTAGGTGGAGTTTGAATTTAGGTGCTCACAATTCATTTTCCAGACCTCGAACACAGTTGGCACTGCAATACTTTATAAAAGTTGGAATTAATTATGGAAAAAAGAATAAAATAAAGAGAAATTTTAAATTATTTTCGCTTCTTTTTTTATAATGGAAACATTTTTTATAGAGTTTTTCTAAAAATGGACATGTTTAAATAAATCTCAAATAGAGAAATCTGGATAAGGTAAATAACATTAAATTTTGCTGTTTAGGAATGAGTCATTTATTAAAATTTTAAATAATTAAATGGAAAAATTGAATATCATAGAATAATTTAAAAAATATTTTTCAAAATATTCAAATGTAAGACAAAATTTGATTTTATAATAAAAAAACTAAAAAAAATGCTATAATATATAATCAGGCTTTTAGAGGTCAACAAATGCAATATTGTAAAGTTTGATTTTCATCTCATTGGTAGAGCTATTGAATATAACAAATGAACATTCAAAACATTGCCTATGTAATTCAAACCTTGAAGGAAATTTAAAAATTATATTATTATGGAATTTGGATTTAGTTATTCCCCTAATGACGTGCAGGAAATTTTGATGAAAAAAATAATATATTTTTAAACTGGATTCTAAAAATTACCAATCTGTAAGTTTATTTTTAACAGGATCACAATTCTTAGTTGGTAACATGAATTGAATGATGAAAAATATATCTTAACCGTTTTCACATGGATAAACTTTTTTAGTTAATTTTATATATGATATACATATATTTTATAATTTAGGACATTAAATTTATTATCTTGAAAGTTTATTTTGATGAGATGGTAGAGTCCATGTCTATTTTGTTATTAAATATGATTTGTCGATTCTCGTCTAATTAAACTTCAAATATCTATTTATTTACTTTTTAATTATTTATTAATTACATTATGGACTGGTTTTCAAAAAAAAATTAGTACTTTTATAATTCACATAAATATATTTATTTATTATTTGTTTGTTTGTTTTAATAATATTATTGTTTATATTAAAAAAATAATGTCTTCTTATTTTTATTTTGAATGAATGGCTTATGTCACCACTTTATCATTCAACCTTATATAATTAAAATTCAAATATTTTTTATCAATTATTCATGTAATAGTTTAGATTTAATAAAAAATATCTTATCATTTAGATTTTAAAATAATGTCAAGTATTTGGATTTCAGAAACAATAATCTTATCATTTTCATATTATTTTTTTGTTGGATAAGAAATATTATCACTTTCATTTAGCTTTTAAAAACAATGTCACCTTAATGGCTTAATCCATGCAGGGAAGCTAGTGATTGTGCAGATTGCAAACCACCTAACCAATATGGCTCATAATTCTTCTTTTCTTGTTTCTATTTTTATGTATTCCTTGATTTATTTGATTTTAAATGATACCAGGGGTGTTGCATTTCTATTTACTTTTAGGCTCTACCCTTGTTGATTATAAATTAGATAAAAATAATAATACCGAGTAACATTAATTATTGATAATTATTTTTTCTTGTAAAATTCAAAGATTTATTTATGTATTTTAATCAATAAAAATATCATTTTTATTTGAGATATAATGATATCTTATTGTTGGACTGCAGTGCAATTAGAATATTTATTCATGTATTATATATTAGTAAGAATGTCATTGTTATTTACACTTCAGAAATAGTGTCTTTCAAAAATCTTAACGCTACATGACACCATATGATATATAATTTTCTGTAATTCATAATCTAATATTTATTCATTTACTATCATTAATAAATTACCATTTTGTTTATAGGAAAAATACATTTAATTTAAAAAATGTCATTGATATTTGATAGTATCCTCTATTGTAATTCAAAATTCAATATCCATTTCTTTACTAAATTAGAAGATTAATTGTCACCCTCTATTTTACTCTATTTTAATAGCTTTGTGCTAATTTTAAAGTGTGATATAATTGTCAAACTTTAATAAGTAGTCATAATGACTCAAAGAAACTAATTTACTTATTCATTGTAATACATTGGTCGATGTCTTATTTTATAATAGAGTTCAAACTCATTACCAAAAATTGATTCATTCTTAATTAATCATTAATTTTATAAGCATTTAATCATATCCAATATTCATTCAAATAATGTCATGAGATATTATGTGTCCAAAATCAACGTATAATAAATAATATGTTTATTAGTATGTTAATCTCATATCAAATGAAATTATTTCATTTCTTCTTGAGAATTTGTTATTGTCAATTTAAGGTAATCTTAACATTGCACACTCTATGGGTTGGAACTCGGTGTGGTTGGAATGTGATTCTACAATGGTGGTTAATATTTTTAGTGGTATTGCTGCCCTTCCTTGGAAGCTGCTTCACTGCTGGAACCAGTGCAAGGAATTAATCAAGGGAATGAGGTTTAAAATATCGCATATCTTCAGAGAAGGGAATGCTTGTGGAGACAAGTTGGCTTATGTTGGAATCCAATCAAAGTGTGACTCGTGGTGGGATTGTATTCCCTCTTGTATTGTCTCTAATTATAACAGAAATAGATATAGATTGTCTAATTTCAGATTCAGGCACATGTAGCTCTTGTAGTTGCCTCCTTTGGGAGTTTCCGTTTTTTTCTTTTCTGCTTCTTCTTTTTCTCTCTTCTGCTACTCTTTAATTAATGAATTTGGAGTGTTGTTGCACTCTAACCTTTAAAAAAACCATTAGAAATTCTCAATTACTAGTTCAATGATCATATTTGCAAATGTATTATTTATATGTGCAATTTAATAAATGAGATCTATTAATGTTTATCGAATAAATATAATCATATATTGATTTATCTTAGTCATTGATGTTATATGATTAAGAATAATTTAGACTAAAATTTATAAAAGATGTATTTCTCATTATTATAATCTCTATTATAATAACAAATTTCTAATTTTTAATTAATGATTTTATCATTTAATCTATTTAATTAAATATTCAAAATGATAACAATAAATAAATATAATTACTTTAATTATATTTAATGATAGATTATGTTTTGTGCATAAATGTAGAAATATACAAATATATTTCCAACATACTTATCATCCTCCCAATTCTTTACAAACTCATTATCTTCATAAGGATGTATATCGTTGTTCATGAACATCTCGTCTTCCTCCGAGGTATTGATAGTGGGTGGAGATAAGGATCAACTAAGTCATCTGACATAACCATTCTTCTCTCCCCTCATCTATGTTGACATCTAGATTCTCTCAAGCCTTCATAATTGTTCGAGCTCTAGTATTGAAAAATGAGTTTGATTAGTGTTGTTTTTCCTAGGTCGCACAATGACTCCAATTTTAAATTTGAAACTCCCAAAGATTTTGGGTTTAAAACATTTATTTTTGAATTATTGAAATTATTTTCATTATCGAACGAGGAACTTTCCATATAACAAGTTGATCATCCCATAATCATTTTCTAGGGTTATAACCTCTCTAGATCGTATAATGGTTGACGACAATCATAGAGAGAGCATATAGGCTCCATAATATGATTGCATATGTTCTCTTGAGTATTCGTGGTCTCATGATATGTAGAACGAGGCATCATTTGATAAAGAATCTTAAAAAATATATGATAATAATAGTCCTTTCACATAAGTGTAAGCAATGGATGTATGATTTGTTGCATTCCCTTCACATAAGTGATATGATGAATGTTACAGTAATATGAATGTCGTGTGAATTCTCTCATTTTCTTTTTTTTTCTTTTTTCTTTGGAACACGACATGCATAAAATTAAACGAGTGGTTGTATGGAAAAAATTATACATGGGTGCATGACATTCATGAATGCGAATATGGAATGCATTTTTTGTATTTTCCTTGTATTGGATATCCACGACCAAATGCATGCTTGAGTGAAATGATTTTTTAGTGCATGATATGCATGTGGATGCTATCATGAAATGATTTTTTTAAGCCTTCCATCATGACATAAGGACACCCAAGTATAGTGGTACCTTTACACCACTCAGGCTCGTGTGATAGCGAATCACTATGATTGCAAGATGGGAGTTTTCCCGAATTCATGACAAATAATTAATCAAATAAAAAAATGTAATCATGTGTCATATACAAGAGTATTTGATCCTACAAGGTTTATTCGGATCTAAAAGGCCACACCATAAGGCAAAGTTCTAAGGTCCATATATGTAGAATTTTGTGGTACTATACTTCCTCTAGGTCCCCAAACCGCCATCACTAGTGGAAGTTGATGACCTGGATATCACAAATACGATACAAAGATGTACGAAACATCATGAGTGTCATTCCCGTAATACCTAATAACAATCTGAGTGATAATTAGCATAATATTGAAATGTACTCGAAGGACTAATGATGATAAGCCAATGTATCGCTAAACAATAGGTAAATAGGTCTGGTAGTGCATGATATGTGAAGTGTGTGAGTGAGTGTATAAACCTCAACAATAGAAATGCATAAAACCTCATAAACCACCCAGAACGTGTACATGGTAGACAAACATAGGTTCTATGTACAATAGTTAAATATGCACAATACTGGTAAAAAAGACAAGTAACAAGAACGAAAATAGAAAAAAGATAAATTAAAATAATGCACAAAATCTTCACATAATTAATCATAAAAGGCATGACTCTCAGTTGTCCTTAGTGGAGTCGTCATCTTGTCGCTACCCTTATTATGGCGCAATGAGAAAAATGCAAATCTGTATATTATATTTATCAAATATAATATTTTGTATTAAATAAGAGTATTTTATAGTTGTGTTTATTCGAGTGTTGTAATTGTTAATTTTTTATTTTTAAAATTAAACATTCAAGTAGTTTAGTAACCCGCGTTTATTTTTATAGATCAAGTGTATGATTAAGACATAATCATTGAAATAAACCCTAATATATAAAGTCTTCATGAAATGTTTGTCAACTGCATTCTTATTTTTTTAATAATGATTGCACAAAATAATAGACATAATAAACTGGGTAATGAATTTTCTTTGATATGATGAAATTGAGAAATATTTTTATGCTTAGAATGTTGTTATTGAATATTGAAGCCACAAAGTCGAATTATAGTGGAGAAGTCAAAATTTATATATTTTTGTGGGAAACATAAGAGGTAATTTGGCTGATGTAATACAATTTTTTTTTATAGAAATATGAAATGTGTACATAATTTGTAATTGAATTACAAAAAAATAGTAAGATTAAGTAAAGAAGAAAACAATAATATGTGATAAAAGTAATATAGTATTCTCGATACTACACCTTATGAAGAAACAACTTTGGAACTGAAAAACAAATAGTAAAGAAATAGGGATTGTTATATAGAGTACAAAAGATGACATTGCGAGGTTGTGAATCTCATTAGATGTGTGACTTTTGAGAATCATTAGGTTGTTCCTTATAATCATTGATTGTTATTGAAGTATGAGTCACATAAATGTAGATGTATGTAGTAGCATCAATAACATTAAGTCAAGGCAATAAAATATCTTTAAAAATAATATTCTTTGTGAAATCACCCTCTTCCCTTTAATTTTTCCTTCTTTAATAAGAATTTTCGTGGTAGCTTTTGAAACCCCTCTTGATAGAGCAACATATAATTGTCTGTGTCCAAAAATATGGTTAGGAAGATAAATGCCTACATTTGGAATGATTTGTCCTTGTGCCTTATTTATGGTGAGTGCAAAACTTAATCGCACAGGAAATTGCTTTCTGATAAGAACAAAAGAGAGTCATACATTGTCTGGCGTTTTAAGTTTAATCCTAGGCAGAAAAGCTCTATGTCCAGCATATTAGCCACTTAGGACTTCCACATCTAACATATTCATGTAACTCCCACGATATAGTAATCTCGTTCAATTGCATAAGCCACCTTTCGGGTCTATGTTTCGCAACAACATCAATGGTGCACCTTTTTTTACTTTTAGAATATGAGGTGGTAAACCACCAAGAGTAATGGAGTTTAAATACTCTTGTTGATATAAATTGTTTGGGTCTCCTTCGACCTCATCAAAAGATAACAAATTATGATATTCTTCGTGAAAATGATTGATAATTATATCATTTAGTTTATGAACATTCCCATTGGTGGGTGTTAGTATAGCTCTTTCTGACATATAAGAAGCATCACATCCATGATTTCCCAAATCAGGAAATATTTCATGTATAAGTTGTTGTATAGAGTCTTCTCCTTCCCACCTTACTGTCATCTCATGGGGTATTTTTTACCAAATCATCACGAATTGTTAGTTCAACATCATCTCCGATCCTCATAAGATATTCAGCAAAATTTTGGTTTTGCAATGAACGCATATTCTAACACAAAATATAACACATTCGTATATGCCCACAAAGGAGACTTAACAATACATGCAACTATCATTTTTGTGTTATTACCCTTAGATGTCACTGGAAGTGTCTGTCTAAAATCTCCTCCTAATGTTACAATTTTCCTTCCAAATGAAACATCATAACCTATGATATCTCTTAATATTCGTTCTCGTGCTTCCAAAATATATCATATCGGCTTACTATTAGTGTTTCATCCCAAACTAATGTGGGCTTCATAAGTTAGTACGAAAAGTGGGCCTAGCTTCACGACTTGCATCATTTTCACAATGCTTCTAAATAAAAGTTCCACATCTTTATGTGATTTAATAATTAACACTATTAATTATTTGTACAAGATCAAATACTCTGCTGTCTAGCAAAGTATAATTTCATTGTCACATGGATAACCAAAATAAAACTCCCTTTTATTTTATGAAAAAATATAACTCTCTTTACCATTCAAATAAAATGGAGGAAATTTATTCATCTTATATTTATATATATAGTGTAGAGTTTCTTACATAATCAACTTATCATTTATTATTCATATGTATTACACTATAAGTACATAAAATGAAAAACTCTAATATTATTTGTGAGATTTTTTTATATTTTTCATGGTCAATATATATTGTTACTGTGGAAAAGTTTTACTCTAGGTCATAAATTATTTTCTCTTAAAATTATTATAGAATCATGATGAATCAAAATTTTCTTTTTATTCCTGATATTTCTTTTAGAGACTATTCATTTTTAAGGAATAAAGATAACTTCCAACAAAATTGCTTAAAAAGAATAATGTAATAACCCTTGACATTTTCTTTTGAAAGAAAATGTATTGATTATAAAATTTTGGTCAACTATTTAATATATTTACTAGTATTATTATAACAAGCATGTATACTAATCCAAATACTAAAAAATGAAAAAAAAAAACAATATTGGAGTTATATACTTGTTCAATATAGATATGGGTATGATATTATCATATTAAAGGATTATTGCCCTATTTTTCTTTTATTTATTTAAATATTTATTATATGATATACTTGAGATACTTATTGAATACATACATCAATATATGACTTATGATGCTCCTAATGATTTTTAAAATATATATTTCTATCCTACATAATGTCTTTGGGTGTTGTATATAAGTAAGACTTCTTTTAAATTGCTCACATTTTCTTTTACAATAGAATATAAAACAAAAATATAGTATACCATGGATAGACTATCTTATGATTCCACAATTAATAATCAATCTTGTTTTTTACCATAAAATATTATGATATTATTCTGTTGTGGATTAGTGGTAGTCGATCATACCCCATAAAATGAAAAGTTGATTATTATTATTGTTTTTTATGAAATTATATATTAACAAGAAATAAGTATATTTTAAATATAAATTTGTGTAATACACTACACATGAAGAATATGTAACTTAAATTTAAAAAATTGGTGGTATGAATATGTCATATAGTAAAGAAAAAGATTAAAAATATGTTTTGTTAATTTATTTGTGTAAGGAGAAGTTTGGAAGCAAATAAAAGGAAATAAAGAATCCCTTTTCATTTCAATTTTCAATTTCAATTGCTTCTCTTCTCTTTCACTCAACACAACATCAACATCAACATCAAAGTTAGTTTCTTTTCCAGATTCATTACGCTATCAACTCTCAACACTCTTTCTTCATACTTTCATCTCACATTTTTATCAATCTTTTCATTTTTTGTTCATTTTTATTTATTTTCCCCTCAAATTTATTAACTTTTTCATTGTAGATTTTACATTTCATGGTGCCCATTAATTGTAACTTACCGGTCCTTGTAAAATTTGTGTATTTTCTTCTTAATATTTATTGTATTATGTTGAATTTTGATTGAATATGAATCTGGGTCTGATTTTGGAGTCGAAAACGTTAATTATAACCCCTTGCTATATAATGGTGGCATTTGATTGAATAAATGTCTGGGTTGTTTTCAAGTTTATACATTACATTGGGTTCTATTCAATCCAGTTAAACTTGTAAAACCTTAAAGTTGGTTTTTTTGGTCTTCTTAATAGAGAATCTGAGGTGGGTAGATTATGGATGATAGAAGGAAGAAGAACAAGAAAAAGAAGAACAAGCACAGTAAGAATAATGTGGAGAGTGGTGTAGCAACTGTTAAGGATCGAGATCTGATTAGTAATAGTGGTACTATTAAGGATGAGCTAGTAAGTTCAAATGTGGGTTTGAATGGTGTTGGAGAAACAGAAATTAGGGATCAGAATCTGGTAGGTAATGTTGAGGATGAGCCGAATCATCTCTCGGAGATAGCAGATGAACAAGGTACAATTAGAGTTGGGGAAACACCAGATAGGTATAATCTGAATCTGATGAAAGATGAGCATGTTCAACCAATGGAGTTTGTAGATGGGCAAAGTAGTACAAATACGGATTCAAATGGACATCTGCCAAATGGTAAAGAATGTGTAAGTTGTCCTTCGGCCAATGTTGATTTCCATGGAACAAAGCACTCAAACAAGCACATATTTAATAAGTGCTTATAGGAGAGATTATGACTCCTATAAACTGTTTTTAGCCTATTTCATAAGCTCATCTAATAAGCTTATTGAAATAAGCTAAAAAGAGCTTATAGGAAGGTCATACACTATTTTAAATAATAATGGTTCATGAAAGGAATATGTTTTAGCTTGCCATCGTTATCATTTTTCGTCGGAACATATAAACTTAGTTTAAACTTCATATTTTCTTAATTCAGTTTCTTAGTACTGTTTGTATATGTGTATGGCTTATTATACAATCTGTATATGGCCGAAAAGTTTCTTTTGGTATCTCACTGTTGAGATGGACAGTCTTGTGTTCATGAATTTGTGTTATTCATAAAATGTAATATTTTTATTTTTTGTATTTCCTAATGATAAAAAGTGATTTCACTTGACACTGTCCAAAACAAAACCTGCACTTTAAAAATTACACTCATTTTTGCGTTCCCAATTCTCAAATATTATACTCATCCGTTCATTTAAATCTTCTAAAATCCATTTTTAACTACAATAATTCTACATTCCTAACAAGCTTATTGAAAATTGGATCTCTGTTATCCCTTCCCTGTCTCTTTCATTCAAACCTACTGGCTATAAACTCTGTATGAGTTGAGTGTTTTTGGAGATACCTGTATTGCTAAACTAAATGAAACAAACTTCTTTGACAGGACACCTCACTAGAGGTGATTAGAAATTTGGGAAATGAAAATGGTGTGCTCAAACAGAATGTGGTAAGATGTCTTCAAAACTTTATTTTTCAGATATGCATGGTATATTTTGCAGTTTCAAATTCTTAATAGGTATAGCTTGTCTTTTCCATAGGCCATATCAGAAGAGACAATCAGAAAATCGAAAGAAGAAAATGATATGCACATTCATGAAGTGGTAATATTTTATCTGAGGAATATCCGTCCTTTTATTTAGCACTTATGTTTCAGTTTTTTATAACATGCATAGCATATCCCTCCACAGATCATATTAGAAGAGAAAAACAGGAAATTAAAAGAACAAAACGACACATTCATTCATACGGAGGTAATATTTTATCCAAGAAACCTCTGTCCTCGGTTTCATTGTCTTTCAATGTTTACATAATATCATGTAAACTTTACTACTCCGTAGGCCATATCAGAAGAGAGAATTAAGAATTTAAAAGAAGAAAATGATATGCATATTGAGAAAGAGGTAATGTTTCATCTGAGAAATATCTCTCTCCTTTGTCTTAGAACTTACTTTTCTATGTTCATATGACATGTAATCTCATCGTTCACAGGCCATATTAGAAGAGACAATCAGAAAATTGAGAGAAGAAAATGACACACATATGCGAAAAGAGGTGATATATTTTAAATTTTATCTCAGTGACATTTTTTTCAATGTTTATTTTGCAATTTTTTTAATACCTATTGTCTATCTCTCCATAGGATGCATCAGACGAGGCTATTAGAAAATTGAAAGAAGAACTTGAAATTCATATTCAGAAAGAGGTAATAGTTAATCTCTCTATTCTTTGTGTGAGCACTTATGTTTCAAAGTTTTTATGACATGCATAGCATTCTGTCCACAGATCATATCAGAAGAGAAAATCAGGAAATTAAAAGAACTAAACGACACATTCATTCATAAGGAGGTAATATTTTATACAAGAAACCTCTGTCCTCAGTTTCATTGTATTTTAATGTTCACATAATAACATGTAAAGTTTACTACTCCATAGGCCGTATCAGAAGAGAGAATAAAGAATTTAAAAGAAGAAAATGATATGCATATTGAGAAAGAGGTAATGGTTCATCTGACAAGTATCTCTCTCCTTTGTCTTGGAACTTACTTTTCTATGTTCATATGACATGTACATCTCATCGTTCACAGGCCAGATTGGAAGAGACAATCATAAAATTGAGAGAAGAAAATGACACACATATGCGAAAAGAGGTGGTTTATTTTAAACTTTATCTCAGTGACATTTTTTCAATGTTTATTTTTCAATTTTGCTTAATACATATTGTCTATCTCTCCATAGGATGCATCAGAAGAGACTATTAGAAAATTGAAAGAAGAACATGAAATGCATATTCAGAAAGAGGTAATATTTAATCTATCTATTCTTTGTGTGAGCACTTATGTTTCAAAGTTTTTATGACATTTGATGCCCATCATTACACAGGCCGTATCAGAAGATACGATCAGAAAATTAAAAAAAGAAAATGATATGTACAAGCAGAAAAAGGTAATGTATTTTAAATTTGTCATATATTTGTTTGGTCCTTATGAAATACTTTGTGTTTTGTATTTATTTTCTACTTTCTCAAAACCAGGCCATGTAAATATGTTTTTTCACCCCTGTTGTCCTTTGTAAGAGGAGAAAAACAGAATGCTAAAGAAGAGAGAAGATTAGAGAGAGAGAGTAACTGAAACTTAAGAATTTGTTATTAATCAAAACTGATCTTAACAAGAGAGAAACGTGCTACTTATATAGTAGCTGAAACTAAAGGCTTAAAGTGTCAGCTCACAGCTTTGGCATACACAAACAGTTACAACTAGTTAACTGAAATATTATAATACTCTAATATCCTTTTCGTAGATTTCTGTCTAACTTCCCAAGCTTACTGTCTATCCGAACTTAGCTACTGTGGGAACGAGGTCAATATTAGTTATGCCATATCAATTCTGTCATCCCTAATTCCCAGTAAGACAATTGGTTATGTCCTCATCATCTTTGGTTCTATCCCTGAATTGAATGGAGGTGATGGATGAGTTTGTGATGTTCAAGTCCTCTAGAATTCTCAGTCCTGGTTGACGCATGAATGGCTAGCCTAAGTGCGAATTGTAGCCTTTGATGGTTGGGTTGTCTGTATTTGATCCTTGCAAACCACAAGTTCCTCTTGGATCTGCATATTTTTCTTCTGTCTCAAGGTAAGGTGAGTGATGGCACAGAAAAATAAGGAGAATAGTGTGTTAATGGAATTTGGAAGATGCAACGGAAGATAGTGGGAGCTAAGGTATTCATGGTGTCAAGTTATTTTCTTCATCAGTTCATAGTGTTTTGGCTTCTTTAAACTTGTACTCCCAACATTTGCAACATATCTGTACCTGAACATTCTCCTTGCTTTGAAGGCTCAATCTCCACCACCCATGGCTAAATTTCGTTTGCAATTTGGAGTATCTGTGCTAAATCTGTAGAATGCAGTGGATGATTATCACTTGTGAAGATGATTTGGAGAGAAAGTGTTTTGCTTCTCTAAAGGGGATAAAGTTTTATAGCAAGTGTTCCTTTAAATGGGAAACGTCTCCACATAATATGCCATGTAATTATCTACATAATTCTTAGTCTGTCCACCTTGCTATATTCAATCACTGCTGTGTTAAACTTAAAGGTTATGCGGAGAATGGTCATTCTTGGATGGGAGTGTTATTAAAGAAGACTAGGGACCAGAACCAAACAAGCTGAACTTTGTAGGGACTAAAATATATTAAGCCTTTAAATTTTATGGGAGATGTGATATTTGTTCTTTCTTTTGATATTTGTCTTGCATCTTTCTATTTTACATATTGCATATCTTATAACAGGCTATGTCAGATGAGACAATACGAAAATTGAACAAAGCAAATGATGCACACATTCAGAAAGTGGTAATTTACTTTAAATTTCATCTAAGAGATTTATGTATTTCCTTGTGTGTTTATATCACAAATCTTACTAGCATGAACACATACGATGTTTCTTTCTACAGGCCATGTCAGAGGAGCGAGTTAGAAAATTAAATGAAGAAAATGATCAACATGTTCGGAAGCAGGTAATATTTTTAAGTTTTATCCGAGAAGTATTTCTGTAAGTGTTTATACTGTAGATCTTAACATGCAGTGTTGAATAAAATTCTAAAAATATGAGTGAAATTAAGCTTGATTCCCAATAATATCAATATAAATGCTTGATTTCTACCATTTGTTTCCCTTTTCATTTACAGGCTACCCTGGAAGAGAGCATCAATAACTTACGAGCTGAAACTGAATTGCAGACACAAAAACAGGTAATATAATTTGAATAACAGTTTTGATGAAGCATCAATAACTCATGTATTATTTGAATTATATATTATTTTTGCATATGGTTATATACTAACTTGTATGTTTTACTGTATTATCTGCAGAGTGATTTGGAAATGAGAATTGCACAACTACTGAGTGAGAATAATTCCTTACTTAAAAAAGAGGTCGGTGGGCTTGAAATAATTTCCTCTGAAAAGATTTACGACCATTCAGTTTGAGAAGTTATTTATCAAAATACTTAATATTTAGTAAATATGTCATATCATGCGCAGGCTAGTTTGGCGGAAACAAACAATCAGTTGCTGGATGAAAAAGCAGTTTTGAGCCAGAAACGGGTATGAATTGTGCAATGAACTTTGTTGTGTCCTACATTCATTGTTTATTTAACTTTTACTGACTTCCTCTCTCACAGTGTGCACTGTTTTGATTTTTATATTATTTCTTTTAAATGGATGAAATGTTGAATTCTAAAGTGAATGACCATTGTTCCACAGGAGAGTTTAGAGAGAAAAATACATCTTCTGGAGAGTGATTTGAATTCTTTAAATGAGAAACAGGTAATTACTTGTCTATTCTCTCATCTACCATTTCATTGAAAATTGAAAATATGATTTGATTAAATATTCTCCTTAGAGGAAAAAGGACTACATGGCTTGATTGATATGAGATGTAAAGATTTGCCTTTGATTTGTTTGTTTGTATTTCTTTAATTTTTTTTCTTGTAAAATTCAAAGCAACAATTTTTCTTCTAGTTTCCTAGTTGTGTGAGGCTAAGAATCAGTAGATAGCGCTACATGCTTGCTCTATTTCGTGTAAATTTTGTCATATCTCGTATTTTATGTACAGAACTCGACTAAAGAGATTATTTCAAACCTGAATGGAGATGTCAGTCTGCTAAAAGGACAGGTATGTAGCTCATGCATATATATGAATATTTTATGTTGAAGAATATAGAAAAGTATTAGAGATTATTATTTTTAGTATCATTATACATAATTTCCTTCTAGTCATTTGCAGGAGTGGTAAACTTGTACTCATATGAAACATTATCTTGTAGTAGTATTCTGTTTTATATCAGTTTACTATAAAAATATAGAAACATAGATTGTCGTTACAAGTAAGCCTTATGATATGTTAACACACTGTTCCATGTTGAATTTAAAGACTTCAATCTAGTGCATACTTGAACTTTAGAATATTCTGCAGTTCCTTATACAATTAAACTACTTCCTCAACTTTTCTTGTGTAGATATTCTGGCGAACATATGATACAATTCCAATTGTATTTTACTTGCTTTACTGAATACTAATCCATTATTTTATTGGTAGAATGATTATTTCATATTGATTATGCCAAACAGTTAAGTTTGCAATCTCTGATTCCTTTCTGACATGAATGATGCTCCATTAATTAAAAAAATCTCTTCTTTTACTCCCATATGTTATAAACACCGGCTTGATGAATTATGCTCACATACTGTTATTTGGTCATGTCCCTTTCATAACAAACCTGTGTTAATTCTGATATGGAAATTAAAAACAAAGTTTGGCAGGTGGCAGAGTTGGAAGAGTCCAGGAATAATCTTTTGCTAGAAAACCAACAGTTGAGGGAAAATGAATCAGGTCTTCAGTCAACAATCCAGAATCTTGAGAACATTCGGGATTCCTTCTCACAGGATGCATCTGCAAAGGTTGCTTTTGTTATTCTCTTTGGTTAAAATATACTAGACCGAACTCATTCTTATGAAAGTAAGATACAGTTAGGTTTACAAAAACGTTCTGTATTCAATTTTTGTTTTTGTTAATAATTACAAATGTACCACCTTTTTTTATTATGTCTACTGTTTTCAAGGATTTGTATAGGAAACAATGAAAACAATTTTCAGTGTTTTCTCTACAAATCTGTGAAAACACAAAACAAAATGAAAACAAGGTGACATACTTGTAATTGTTAATCAAACTTGAAATGAAAGTAGGAAATGTTTTCTTAAACGAAATAGACCCTAAAAAGGGTCTGTTTGGTTTCAGAAAGCATTTCATATTTTCATTTTCTGAAAACCATTTCCACTTTCACTTTTCAAAATTTTGAAAATATGTTTGTTTTGAGATGTGCTATTTTTATTTTCAATGTTCTCCGTCTCTTCTGAAGACCAAATCAACCATTACTCTTATCCTTTTTATAACAAAACTGCCAAGATTTTCCTTAGTCAAAATCACAACAATTTGTCACCTTTTGATTAATGCTTGGTATTAAACTCCTATTCCTAAGATCTAATGTCAGTGTCTTGCTAACATATGTAGAAGTGTAATCTGTAAAGTTGGTCTCCCACTCTCATTTCTACTCAGACAAATGAATATCTATAACCATGGAAATATTTGAATATAACACCAAAATCTACTCCCTGTTCTTAGTAAAATCAAAACCGCACGCCATTAGTGATGCTTTATCTGTTAATGCTTCCACCTTTTTTATGGGTTTTTTCCTTTATCTGCAAATTCTTTAATTCTTTTAATTTTTACTTAATTTATTTAATCCTTTATCTAATAGAATTTCCAGTCTCCATTTTTTCACCCCCTGTTGTCCTTTTCTTAGATTTCTGTCTAACTTCTGAAGCTAGTTGTCTATCCGAACTTAGCTACTGTGGGAACGAGGTCAATATTAGTTATGTCATATCAATTCTGTCATCCCTAATTCCCATATTCCCAGTAAGACAATTGGTTATGTCCTCATCATCTTTGGTTCTATCCCTGAATTGAATTGAGGTGATGGATGAGTTTGTGATGTTCAAGTCCTCGAGAATTCTCACTCTTGGTTGACGCATGAATGTCTAGCCTAAGTGAGAATGGTAGCCGTTGTTGGTTGGGTTGTCTGTGTTTGATCCTTGCAAACCACAACTTCCTCTTGGATCTGCATATTTTTCTTCTTCTGTCTCAAGGTAAGGTGAGTGGTGGCACAGAAGAATGAGGAGAACAGTGCGTTAATGGAATTTAAAAGAAGCAACGGAAGATAGTGGAAGCTAATGTACTCATGGTGTCAAGTTATTGTCTTCATAGTGTTTTGGCTTCTCTAAACTTGTACTCCCAACATTGGCAACATAACTGTACCTGAACACTCTCCTTGCTTTGAAGGCTCAATCTCCACCACCCATGGCTAAATTTCGTTTGCAATTTGGAGTATCTGTGCTAAATCTGTAGAATGCAGTGGATGATAATTACATGTGAAGATAATTTGGAGAGAAAGTGTACTGCTTCTCTAAAAGGGATAAAGTTTTATAGCAAGTGTTCCTTTAAATGGGAAACGTCTCCACATGTAATTATCTACATAATTCTTAGTCTGTTAACCTTGCTATATTCAATCACTGCTGTGTTAAACTTAAAGGTTATGCGGAGAATGGTCATTCTTGGATGGGAGTGTTATTAAAGAAGACTAGGGACCAGAACCAAACAAGCTGAACTTTGTCGGGACTAAAATATATTAAGCCTTTAAATTTTTTTGGGAGATGTGATATTTGTTCTTTCTTTTTATATTTGTCTTGCATCTTTCTCTTTTACATATTGCATATCTTATAACAGGCTATGTCAGATGAGACAATACGAAAATTGAACAAAGCAAATGATGCATACATTCAGAAAGTGGTAATTTACTTTAAATTTCATCTGAGATATTTATGTATTTACTTGTGTGTTTATATCACAAATCTTACTAGCATGAACACATATGATGTATCTTTCTACAGGCCATGTCAGAGGAGACAATTAGAAAATTAAATGAAGAAAATGATCAACATGTTCGGAAGCAGGTAATATATTTTAAGTTTTATCCGAGAAGTATTTCTGTAAGTGTTTATACTGTAGCTCTCAACATGCAGTGTTGAATAAAATTCTAGAAATATGAGTGAAATTAAGCTTGATTCCCAATAATATCAACATAAATGCTTGATTTCTACCATTTGTTTCCCTTTTCATTTACAGGCTACCCTGGAAGAGAGCATCAATAACTTACGAGCTGAAACTGAATTGCAGACGCAAAAACAGGTAATATAATTTGAATAACAGTTTTGATGAAGCATCAGTAACATTTATTATTTGAATTATATATTATTTTTGCATATGGTTATATACTAACTTGTATGTTTTACTGTATTATCTGCAGACTGATTTGGAAATGAGAATTGCACAATTACTAAGTGAGAATAGTTCCTTACTAAAAAAAGAGGTCGGTGGGCTTGAAATAATTTCCTCTGAAAAGATTTACGACTGTTCAGTTTGAGAAGTTATTTATCAAAATACTTAATATTTAGTAAATATATCATATCATGCGCAGGCTAGTTTGGCGGAAACAAACAATCATTTGCTGGATGAAAAAGCAGTTTTGAGCCAGAAAGGGGTATGAATTGGGCAATGAACTTTGTTGTTTCCTACATTCATTGTTTATTTAACTTTTACTGACTTCCTCTCTCTCACAGTGTGCACTGTTTTGATTTTTATTTTATTTCTTTTAAATGGATGAAATGTTGAATTCTAAAGTGAATGTACATTGTTCCACAGGAGGGTTTAGAGAGAAAAATACATCTTCTGGAGAGTGATTTGAATTCTTTGAATGAGAAACAGGTAATTACTTGTCTATTCTCTCATCTGTCATTTCACTTTAAGCGGCATACGCCTATTTTTTGAAGAGCATTCCTATTTTGGAAGGCTCTTTATTTAAAAAGCCCTGTTCAAATCTGAAGGTGCAGTATATCTTGTAATTTTTGCCCCCACCTAGTAGGATAAAGACTTGGTTGTTGTTGTTGTAGTAGTAATAGTTCAATTTGCCCCCACCTAGTAGCATTTGTTGTTGATTTTTTTTTAGGAAAGGATGACGATGAATAGTTATGTTGGACTTTTTAAAAAAATGCTATTCTAATATGTTTAGTCTCAAACCTATTGTTGTGGACTGCAGTTTAGTAATACACATTACTATTTCTAGTTACATTTGTGTTTTGTGGCATACATCTTTCTAAAATTAATGATAGAGCATGAGACATGAGATGTGTTATAAACCTGTCCAACATGTAAATATGTGACTTCAAGTAGAGGAAGAAGAAACCTATACTGTACCTTTTTAAGTTGCCTTGCCACTCACCATTATTTTGCTTCATGGAGTGTAGGATTGTGCTTCTGAAAATGAGGATTTGAAATCTCAAATTGAATCAGCCGTTGTGTTAGTGGAGAAATTGATGACAGAAAATGCCGAACTTGTTGAGAAGGTATTGTACAAGGTTCTTTATGGTTTTGTAAAAGAAATAAAGAATATGATTAACTGATGATGGCTTACTAAAATATTTCATACTTGTATACTATTATATTTGGATTGTTAGGGTAAGATTATGTACGTAGTTTTATGCACCCTTAATTTATTTTTCTCCTCAGGTCAACGAGTTAATTATTGAGCTGGAGCAAAAACGATGGCATGCAGAAGTTGGACATTCTGGTGTCACTGGGTCCGATGGGATGACTGGATTTGCTAAACAAGCTGCTGTTGTTACTGCTGTACCTGAATCTACTGAGATAATTTCATTGGAAGAGGGTTCATTGAAGGACTTTACCAATGCTGAGCGTGATGTGGGTCTAGTTCCAAACTCATCATCGGTATCTGATGATGCTGGAGAAATTGTGCAAATTCCATTGGATGACAACGAAATAGTACGAGATCAAGAATTGCAGGATGTTGCCAATGATGTTGAAAATGGTGATGTTGTTCCACTGGCAGATGCTCCCCTTATTGGTGCTCCGTTTCGTCTCGTGTCATTTGTTGCCAAGTATGTCAGTGGTGCTGACTTGGTTAACCAAACCTCTTCAAACTCCGGTCGTTGACTCTCTAACACTGGTGAAGTGGACAGTTATCAGGATTTTTTAACCTCACTCTAGGCAGAAAATACTAATTGGTTGCCGCCCATTTTAATGTTTCTATGTCAATTCTTTGAACATTTGGAAGTATAGAGTTTTATATTGTGTATTCTTACTTCACATTGTTTTCACAGTTGGGAATGATTACCTTGAGAGGATAGCATCATGAATAAGAGTGCAATACTAGTTGACTAGGTTGTGCATGGTTTGTGATGAAATCATTCATTTTGGTGACTAATGTTGATGATGTACAATAAGTATTATACTATTGTGATCATTTGGCTTGTTTATTGAAATCTTGATATATTTATGTATTGAATTCATGGCTCCATGCTCTTCAGTTTTTCTTCAATATTTTGATATCTCATAAGCTCAAGATC
Organism: Lupinus angustifolius; assembly: GCF_001865875.1. Taxonomy (NCBI): domain Eukaryota; kingdom Viridiplantae; phylum Streptophyta; class Magnoliopsida; order Fabales; family Fabaceae; genus Lupinus; species Lupinus angustifolius. The sequence goes on from NC_032021.1 coordinate 17,706,595, forward strand.
AAACACTTCACCACTCCTTTGCTCCCTAACAACAGAATGCACCTACTTTGGAAGATCAAACACTTCATTGAGCAGGATGACATCACGATGACACCAAAACTGTATACATCAGACTTTAATCTCTTGATATTTTTTATTGAAAAATGTTTAACAATTATTCAAGATCAAATATAAAATTATATCAAAAAGTAACACTAGATAGATTGTGCTCACTTTCATCATAGGAAAGGTGCTAGGTAGGTAAATTTGACTATTAATCTTGGGATGAGTTGGATATAAATCAGTAGTTCACTGGATGTGACTTGTTTTGGTATATATTTAGTTATGTATAAAGTAATGATATTTCTTTGGTGGAAGTACCATTAATTTTCTATTTTTCTTATATATACACAATAATAATAATATTGAGAAGATTTTATTTAAAACAGTTATGCATTATATGTGTTTAAATATTGTCTCAGTCAACGTTTAGGGTCATGTTAACTTCAATTTTAGGGTTGGAGTTCAGGTGTAAAAAATGACTTCGACAAATATTTAAGATTGGGTGATAAAATAAACTTTACCTAGTCCAACCTGTCCCATACAAATCACTACTTATTGTTACTTAATGTCTTGAATGCATGTGTGTACATCACCCGGATTTCTTTTGACGTAGAGGCCATGCAAATACCTCACTGAAAAAAATTTATATATTGACAATGTAAAAGTTTTATACTTTATCAGTGTATTATTTATATTTAATTATCATCGACTTTTCAAAAAACATGAACGGAAAAGTTGTGTGATTATAGAATCATTATGTGAAGTTTCTTTTTACAGTAGAGTTCATTTGTCCGTGTGGGTTGATATATGATATGACTGGTTCTGATAAGCTAGTGACATCATGATTCAAAATTTGCATAACACTACCATAACTTCTCTTAATAGAATATCGACCCATCTACTCTTACCATCATCGGATCCTATGATTGTTGGGCACAACATCCCACACAATATAACAAATGTATAGTCAATACTTTCATAAACTGAAACTTCCAAAAGAATAAAGTTTTCAATATACACTTCTTTTGAGTTAAAAGGGAAAATAACAGTCAAACATATCTTATCTACCCTCTGCTCCACAAGTCGGTGTGGATGTTGGAATTATTTTACCAAACCACTCAGATTTTGGATTTTCCTATATAAGATAATTAAATAGAATTAGAAAAGATGAATGAAAATATAGTTAGTAGCATAGAGTTTTTTAACTTTTAAGGGACAATTATTAATATTATATGTTTTTATGAGAATCTGAATGTCACACAATAGGAAAATTCATAAAAGAAATACCCACCGTTAACTGAAACTCAAATCCCATCACAAATTTTCCTAACTTTATTTGTGGCACCTTTTCAACATGAAATAGTTGTGCTAACGTTGAGTAAAGGCTAAACCTAAACTAGCCAAACATACCAAATTATTTAACTTAGTGTAAAATCAACCCTTAGATCACGGAAGTTTTCTGACATTGAAGTATAGTTAAAGAGATTGTTTTACACTTTAGTCTTAAAGTAAAAATCACTACAAAATTGTAAACCCAACTTCAACAATAGACTAGTGTTCATTGCCAAAGGGGAAATAAAACTCAACCATGGATTTTGCAGAAAACATCACATTCCATCTGACTCATATATACATACAGTAGTACATTTGCCTTCTGACAAATTCATACATATGCATGCACGGAAGTAACTCATTTCTAAAAACCCACATCACATACAAACGAAGTTAAGTTGAACACATTTCATGTAATGTTTTCATGCATTGTATGTAGATGTAATATCAAAGTTAAATTCCATTAAATTCTCTGCAGATTACATAAAATGTATAAAATGCATCTTCTTTTCTCCACCTTGGGACATAGAAGTTGACATATCAAGTATCCCATCCTTCAAAAAAATTAAGAAATAACAATTTAGAACATAAATAGCATGTCACAAGCATAGTTACCGGATTCGGTCATTAACCCTGCGAATCACTACCAAATGGTCATTCCGGTACCAATTTCACATTACGGAAAGTCTTGTAATAATATTGTGAAAATGGACTACTGACTCTTACCGATAATAACAATGGTCACAAATGAGCAAAGGGGAGGCTCTTTATATGCTATAAGAGACCAAAAGGCTCAGGCAGGTGCTCAAATCCGTTACCAAATATTGAATCTTGATCACATTTATCATCAGCACTATGGAGCCAATCTGTGTTCTTCAAATCTTCTTTAAGCAATAGTGCATCATAACGAGAACTCTCATAGATGTCCACCACTTCACTCAGTTTTGCAGAGTTATGTTGTCTTTCATCTAGTACCTCTCTTCCATTTATCATCATATTCTGGTTAACATTGTTTCCCACATCGAAGGTAGCAACTCTGTTGTTTCTGCTTACCAGTCTTGCATTCATGTTAATAGATGCTGGAGCACTTGAAACTCGATGGGACTGGCTCTTCGGATTTGGAGTGGCGGAAGATCGAATACTCTGAGGAAACAGTGTGGTGTTTGATAGTGCACGAAGATTTCCTGAGCTGTTCCTTATATCCTGTTAAAATGATATACAACTAGTTAAGAAATCAAAGATAGAAAAGTTTATACTAGATAAGTGATTTATAGAAATCACATAATGTGAATGTGCGTACTTAATTGATTTACACAGATTTTCAGTGCAAACTTCCCATGTTATGATTCTTAAACACACCAGTTAGCACAACCCTGAAATAAATACTAAGCATAACAAGAAATATGGCAAGCCTAACAGCATGAGTTTGCTCCAAAGTATTTGATGAAAATATCATAAAGGATCATCATGAAAGCAATAATGGCAAGCAAGGATTGGAGTCATGAAGGTAATGATCTTCATAGAAAGTAGGATGTTGGTGTTATGAAGTTTTGACCTAACCAATAAAATTTGATTGTGAATCCTGAAGAAGTGAAAAAGAAGAGCATACATACCATGTGCTTAATAGCCATATCCAAGGATTTCTTAGAGATAGTTCTCCCAAATCCTCCATTGTTGTCTGTGCCAGTTGTTGTTGTTGTTGTTGAGGACTTCACAGATCTCCTTGCCCCAACCTCAGGGGCATGTGAGAGTTTTCTAGGCTCATGAAGATCAGAATGATGGGCATTGGAATTGGCATATCCACGGGTTTTTGGTGCAGGAGGTTCTGTAAATCTTCCCCTGTTGACAATAGGAGACGAATGTCGCCTTGAGATGTTACTGGCCGAGGATGGTTGAGTTTCAGAATTGGTCTTTGAAGTGGCAGCAGCAGCGGGGCGGGACCTGCCAGCGGAGAGAGGCCTATTGGGTAAAGTAGTTCTGAGGTTAGGCGGTGTGTGTTGGGGAAAATGAGGTGGTACAATTGGGGGAGGAGTGGAACGGGGTCGCGGAGTTGGTGAGCTTGGGCGTGAATTGAATGGAAGACGTGCTGGTGAAGTTGATGAAATTTGAGATGGTGATGGAGAAGGCGTTGAATGTCGCCGAGTTGGAGTAGAAGGACGGGAGAGTGAGCGAGCAGAAGGGGTGGCAGGCCTGGAGGTAGGGGTGGCGGGCCTGGAGGTAGGAGTGGCGGGCCTGGAGGTAGGAGTGGCGGGCCTGGAGGGTTGGGAGGGTGCAGGCCTGGGAGTAGGGGTGGGCCTGGAGGCAGGGGAGCGGGGCTTGGAGGGAGTGGAGGGTCGTGATTGGGAGCGGGGTTTGGAGGGGGAAGAGGGTCTAATGTAAGAAGAGACAGAGGAGGAGCTAGTGTTGAGGATTGAATGTGAGTGTGAATGTGAATGTGAATGTGAATGTGAATGTGAGTGTGAGTGGCGAGTGAGTGATCTAGAGTGAATGATGTGATCTGATTGAGAGAGTGAAAGCTGAAAAGAAAGAGAAATACCTTAGAATGAAGAATGAAGAATGGATATCGAAATGAGTGAAATGACAACATACCTTAGAAGTAGAAGATGGGAAAAGAGGGGTTCCAGGGGGAGTGAGAAGCCTGAATAAGAAAGAATGAATGATGAATATGGAATATGGAATATGGAAATGAATGAAGGAAGAGTATTATTACCAGTCATAATCATGCTTTCCTCCATTAGTAATGGATGATGATGATGATGATGATGGAAGCACGTGAGAGAAGAGATGAAGATGGTTATCGTCGGAATGGACTCCGACTCCATGAACTCCGACTCCATGAACTCCGACTCCATGAACTCCGACTCCTTCTACTTCATCATCAACAACATTCCTTCTACTTCTACTCTTACTATTATTACTCATCATCATCATTCTCCTCCTCACTATTCAGATTCGATCTGCAATTCTCCTTCTCTCTCTCTCACTGCAACTCTCATTCTCTCTCTCTCTCTCTAAGAAAGAGGCACATGGGTGGGTAGTTTATTACAAATCAATATGACCCATCCTCACATGTCCTTTCTTTCTTCCTTCCTTCCTTCCTCTTCCTCTATTATTAATAATACATCTTAAACTCTTAATAATTGACACGTCTCATATTATATCATCACCCACGTTATCAAATATCTATTTCCCCACTATTCCACCTCATCCTACATTATACTACTTTTCTCCCAACCCGATGAAGAGACAATAGAAAAGTGAGAGAGAAGTTGAAAGAATTCAATCCGCAAGAACTCATAGCAGCTCTGGGAAATTTGCAATATAGAAAAGTGAGAGAGAAGTTGAAAGAATTCAACCCGCAAGAACTCATAGCAACTATGAGAAATTTGCGACGGTGTCTTCTTTCACTATTGGATCATCAGGCTAAAATTTGGACAGCAGGTTTACAACTTCTAGTACTTCATTTTGAACAATTGGATCGGTATAAAGTTATCCTAGGTGGTAGAAACCAAGCTATAATAGTGACTGTTTTTTTATTTTATTTTTTCTGCAACTTTGTGTTATCATTTTCAAGCTTGTTGCTTTATTGTTCGTATTGTTGAGAACATTTTGTGCTATATTTTGGAAACACAATTGTATTCATATATTGATCATAGTGAAGCTTGATTGACCGACTTGTGTTTGTGGTTTTTACTTCTCACATTGAGAATGTTTTCCACATTAAAATTTTTGGTGTCCCTTGTGTGTTCTTAGTTATTTTATTATTTGGTATTGCTCCTCATAGATTCTAGCAAGTTGGAAAAATTATTAACCGTTGCATATACTAGAATTTTCATTGTTATTGTATTGAATTTCCCATCGGTTTCTATCCCAATTTGTAAGTTAGCACACTGTTAGTATAAAGATTTATACAAAATCAATATATTATTCACTATTCATTTGTATTACTTGTAATTAAACGTCAATAATAATTAAATATGAATGATGATGATGCAGTAAGAATGTAAACTATACTTATCTTTCTTTATTTAACACCCCTTCATTCACTTAAGTTGTTAGAAAAGATAATGACTCATAAGTGAGAAATTGTATATTAGGAAAAGCATATAGCATAAATGTCATGTATATCAATATAACCATTATATTTTGAAAAGATAATAGTTTTGAGTATAGTTAATTGGTTGAGAAGGTTGCCAATGAAAGTGACTTGTCCCAATGTCCTTAACCTTCCTTACTACTAAAAGACAGACAAAGTAAGATGAAGATGGATAGAATAAATAATTGGTTGCTTTGTTGCAATGGAATATCATTTGTAGGTGAATTTCAAGAGATGTTAGGTTGCAACTATACCTTCAGCTTTAAGCAGCAACCTAATAATATTCATTCATGTTCTTTAATCAAAGTGGTAGTAGATATGATATGATATGATATGAATGATTAGGAGAATGGTAGTTATAGACTTCTTCCTGTTTTATTAATTTGTGAATTTGTTGTGTTAGAAAGTGTTTATAATTAATGCATGTACTTGATGACATGCCTCTTTTGCCTTTTTCCAACAATGAGTTATGAGTATGATCCCTTAAGAACAAGAATTGATCTAAAAAGAGAAATTGGAAGCATTACAAGATGCATACTATGCTAGTGGATTCGCATAGTCAAGTTTCTTAACATCATTCGATTCCATTTAGTGAAACAATAAAATTGCATGGAGGATCTCTGATATGATTCACTATCTCATCATATCATATCAGTGTAGAAGAACTTGAATTGATTAGCCTTATGAAGGTGGATTAAGATATAACTTTTGTAAATTGGATGATTATTTTAACCATGTTGATTATTCTAACCATATTTGATTGCTAAGTAAGGTTGGGACTTATTGTACTAATTCTAACTTACAATCAAATTTGATTATTACCATAATAAATTATACTTTATTATCTCAAAATTTGTGTTGTTCTTATATATATATATAGAGGAGGGCATTACTTAAAAGTTGCATATATATGATAGACAGCAAAAACGATTTGTCCTTTGAGTGTGGTTGGTGGATAGTGTGTAAACACAAAATATTCTCTCTCACTAACCAAATATTACCTATTACTTATTACTTATTACTTATTTGCTATCAAGACGTGCACTACTTATTATTTATACTATATGCTCTTTATTTTTCTATTTTTGCCTATTATTTCATCCCTAAATATATGCTTTTATATATATATATATATATATATATATATATATATATATATATATATATATATATATATATATATATATATATATATATATATATATATATATATATATATATATATATATATATATATATATATATATATATATATATATATATATATATATATATATATATATATATATATATATACATGTCGAAAGTGACTTTGAAAAGAAAGAATAAAGGAAATATTATGCCAACTTTTGACATTATATGAGCTGTTCAAATTGTGCAGCTTTTGTTAATAATGGAGTCAACACCTATGGGCTATTTGGTAGAGAAGTTGGTAGCTTATACTTTTAATTAACTAAAGTAAAAAGTGATTGAGAAATAAGTAAGACATTACGCAGGCTTTTTATATGTGTTTGTGGTATGTTTATATAATCATAATAGAATTAAAGTGGTGTTTGGTGAATACTTCAACTATAACCTTGAATGGGTTTCATTGTTAACATTATCATATCATATGATATCATGATATAGACACAATCATAATTTAACTATAACAACTTCCTCACGGATTCTCTTCATTTGACTTTTCATTTTCATTCCAACCCTTCCATTTTTCAGTTTCATTCTATGACCTTTTTCATTTCAATCATCTCAATTCTCAAGTAAGAATCTCTTTCTTTTTTATGTCTTCCTAACTAATTTATTCAACTCATTCAACACTTAGATATCTGATAAACATAAGCTTTTATGTATGTTTTTGTATGAAAAACAAAACATAAGTTTTGATGTTATGTTTTTTTGTATGAAAAACATAACATAAACTTATGTTTTTTCATGAAGTCTTGGAAAAACATATAGTTTTGTGTTTGAGTTATCTGAGGGAGTTAAGGCTTACAAGCTTTGAAAGCTTTGAACTTCTTCTAAGTTTAATAAACCCCAGTTATTCTATCAGGCTTGCTTTCATATGGTTCAGCTGGTTATTTCTGTTTCTTTATTTACATTTACTGATGTTAGCATTTCAAGAGATTTGAGACCAATAATGTATTCATTTCACTGTTATGGTTATGGCATTTCTTTCAATTTATCCATTTGTTTTTTCTTACAGAATACTGTAATGCCGGGTCTGAGAATCCATGGATATGCCTTGGCTGTTTTGTTCTGTTTTATCATTTTGGTAGCAGCCTCACAAAGAATACACCCTTCTGAAGGTAATTAAATTTGTGTAAGCCTTCAAAAATTGAACTTTCTCTTTCTCTTTGTTCTTTCTAGCCTGTGATTTGCCTTCTGTAATGCATAAAACATTTTCCGGAATGAAGAGAGGAGAGGTGTGATTAATATTTCTGTCCAAGATTGAAAATAGTAAGTGTAAGGGATTTGTTATCTTGAAAAGCTTAGAGAAAGTGTGGTACAATAATATGATTTATCTTATGAAATGTTTAACATATACTTGGTCTATAATTTCTTCTTCATTTGTAGGAAATGCACTAATTGAAATCAAGAAAAGTTTGATTGATCCCAAGGGAAACCTGAGGAACTGGAATAAGGGTGATCCGTGTGTATCAAACTGGACTGGAGTTTGGTGTTTTGATAAGGTTGGTGATGATGGGTACTTCCATGTCCAGGAACTGTATGTCTTCTCTTCTTTATCTTTCTACTTTTCTATTCATAAAAGTTATCATTCCAAGCATGTCTAAATTCTAATTATTTTTCTATTATCTCGATTTTTATTGAAGCTACTTCATGACTTTGAATCTCTCCGGAAGTCTAGCACCTCAGCTTGGTCAGCTATCTCATCTTGAGATTCTGTGAGTTTTGTCATTTGGTATAATTGTTCTCTGAAGATGAAAAAAAGCATCATAAGAGTTTATTATAATACCTTAATCATTTTATGGTTCAGGAATTTCATGTGGAATAATCTGACAGGCACCATACCAAAGGAGATTGGAAATCTTACATCATTGACACTCTTGTAAGAATGATTTTTAGAATTGATCCTCATGGATTTTTATTTAAGAATGTCATGTGACATTGTCTGAGAATTTGTTTTAAAAGAGGATCTTATTTGCCTAAGTATGTATGTGGAATTAAGTTTGGACTTATGCGTTATATAAATAAACATAATGTATCTCTTTGTATAAGTTTGAAGTAAAATAATTGGCTTGATGTATCATTGGCTATGCAGGCTCCTGAATGGCAATAACTTATCTGGTACTTTACCAGATGAGCTTAGCAACCTGTCGAATTTGAGTAGACTACAAGTTGATGAAAACCAATTGTCGGGTCCTATTCCGGAGTCATTTGCAAACTTGATCAATGTTATACACCTGTGAGTGTGTATCTCAAAGCCAAATGCATAATCAACTCAGGTTGGAGCTGGATTCCTTAAGCATGCTGACAAATGTTCTGTTTATTTGTAATTTTGCAGCCACATAAACAACAACTCTTTCAGTGGTCAAATTCCACCTAACCTTTCAAAGCTACCCAATCTAATGCACTTGTAAGTATTTAAGCCTTATTTTTGTCGCATTTCCTTCATCGATTAAAACTTATGTTGCATTCTAAGGTCTCTCCAGATTAAAACTTGTTTATAAGTTTTGACAGTGGCCGTTGTTGACTTGTTGGAATGAATTTACAGGCTTGGGGACAACAATAACTTATCAGGCTATCTTCCACCAGAGTTCTCTACGCTAAAGAATTTGCGCATACTGTATGTTCTTCTTCCACATCGTGCCATTACCTCACAAATCAAAGTGTATACAACAGCTTTTATGCAATCATACTAAAAACTTAACATGCATACCACATATATTTTTACCACATATATTTTTACCACATGCTAGCATTCTGATATGCTTTCATATATATTTACCTTGGACAGAAAAGGATTTTTAGATACATTCTTATCCTTTTGATTTTCATATTCACTTGTTTCCCTTGCAGCCAACTTGATAACAATAATTTCAGCGGGACTGGAATTCCTTCTACCTATGCAAACTTATCTATGCTAGTAAAACTGTAAGTACTGTTAGTCATCAATTATGAGCTCAAGGATGATTTGGAAGCACAGAACCTCACCACTAAGATTTGAAATTGAATTATGAAAAGGACATTAATGACTACTACTTGTTTTGTTTTTTTGAGCTAATGTTTCCTCTTTGACTTAACAGAAGTCTAAGAAACTGTGGTTTGCAAGGAGCTATTCCAGATTTCAATTCAATACCAGAACTTAGCTATTTGTATGTTTTAGTATATTGTGCCTAATGACAGTGAAATGTTTTTAACTTCTGGTTTTGTTAGCCACTGATCTGTAATTGTTTCATGTTTTAGAGATCTTAGCCGGAATCTTTTTATCGGACACATACCATCAAATAAACTTTCAGACAACATGACGACTATGTATGTAAATAACCAACTTCGTTTATATACCATGTTCTTGGTTCATTATGTACTTCATAATATCTATCTTCATTAATGGTTGCCATGACTATTCTGAGTTTAATATGGTAATCTTCTTGCTATTGCAGTGATCTGTCCAATAATTATCTCAATGGATCTATTCCTCAAAGCTTCTCATATCTTCCTCATCTTCAAAAATTGTGAGAAAATACTCATAATTATGTATTGTTTATATGATCATTACATTACAATATCTTGGAATATCTTAAATATAAACCTATTATGAGATGCAAGTAGCCATCTAAACTCTAGTGAACCTTTTACACTCTTTGCAATGACAGGTCACTTGAGAACAATAACTTGTCAGGGTTCATCCATGCTAGCATATGGCAGAACATTACCTTCAGTATGAATTCTAAACTTTTAATGTAAGTTCTGACTTTTGAGTTCAAATCACTATTTCTGTCTCAAAACTAGCCAATTTTGAGTATGCTGTTTCCAAAGTGAATTCAATATGTTCTGTCTTAACTCTTACCTATGCAGCGACCTCCGTAACAACTCACTCTTAGACGTATCGGGAAGTCTGAACCCGCCAGCAAATGTCACCTTGAGGTATTCTCATTTTAAATGTTCAGTAATATGTACTATGCAACCACCTCATATGATTCTCTATTGTTCAATTCATATCTGTAATGTAGCATAAATTTCTATTTCAGTTTTATTTCATGCATGCTTATGTTTTGCATTCTTCAATTACATTCCTTATTACATTCTTTCTTATTCATGGTTATAGTGGACAATATTTGCGCAATTATGTTTTTCCCTAGTTTTTATAAATTGTTCACCATTTCCTTTGTTTTTACCATGAAGGCTTTCCGGAAATCCTATTTGCAAGAATTCTAACATGCAAAACATTGGTGAATATTGTGAACTGGAAGAACATGTTTCCAAAGAGCAAGCAAATTCAACGCTTGTCTGTCCAGTTCAAGCTTGTCCAATGGATAATTTCTATGAATATGCTCCCTCTTCTCCGGTTCCTTGCTTTTGCGCAGCGCCTCTAAGAATTGGATATAGGCTGAAAAGTCCAAGTTTTTCTTACTTCCCTCCATATAGAACTTATTTTCAATCTTATATAACTCAGTCCTTGAACATAGCCTTCTATCAATTATCAATATATACTCATGCATGGGAAGAGGGACCCCGTATCAATATGTATTTAAAAATCTTTCCTAAGTACAATGATTCACACTCTAGTGTGTTCAATGAGAGTGAAGTCCGTCGCATTGAAGGCATATTTACATCATGGAAGTTTCCTCGCACCGATTTTTTTGGACCGTACGAACTCCTCAACTTCACTCTTCTGGGACCTTATGAACATCGTAAGTTCCTTAATCTCCACATTTGTTTTATTTTATCTGATATAGTGAGTAACTAGTGGTAATGGAATGTATTTCCTTTGTCGAAGTTCTTCCATGTAACTTTTTCACATGTTATTACAGTAATTAATGATTCAGAGAGGAGTAAAGTTAGCAAAGGTGTATTAGTTGCTGTTATACTCGCAGCTGTTGCTTTTGTTTTAGCAATATGTGCAATAATTCTTCTCCTGATTTCTAGAAGACGTATCAAATACTTCCACAAGCTTCCCAACAAATGTATGTATAAGCATTCATTCTAAGGCTTTGTGTTGATAAAGTGAATTTGGATCAGCTTGGAAGAAGGATATTTAAATGCTTATTTCATTTTTTGCAGCATCTAGCATATCTATCAAGATAGATGGTCTGAAAGCATTTACTTTTAAAGAATTAGCTCATGCTACTAACAAATTCAACAGTACAAATAAAGTTGGCCGAGGAGGTTATGGAATTGTTTATAAAGGCATTTTATCTGATGAAACATTTGTGGCCGTAAAGCGAGCAGAAGAAGATTCCTTACAAGGCCAAAAAGAGTTCTTGACAGAGATTGAGCTTTTATCAAGGTTACATCATCGAAATCTTGTCTCCTTGATTGGATACTGCAATGAAGCAGGAGAACAGGTATATGACATATAGCCACACTTTTGTTATCTATGAATGATAAAATAATTTGTCTTGGTGAATCTACATAATGATTAAACATTGCCACAACTTAATGTAAACGTTCATCCAAGTGTCAATTAGTTTAGACATTTAATCTTAGTTTAGACATATGTTTTCCCATGATAGCTTGACAACAATTTCATTCTCATAAACTCTTTCTGCTGTTTCAGATGCTGGTTTATGAATTCATGCCCAATGGCACCCTCAGGGACTGGATTTCCGGTACTAAATTGTTGCACTATTTTGTATTAAAGTTAGCAATGCTTTCTTCTATGCCAATATAAAAAAGATATCTACAAGACTACAACTTCATTTTGTTTGTGCATATTAACCTCTTTTCATGTATTCTGCTCTCAAGATTAAAGTTTTGGCCTTTAGTTTTGAAAATATTGTATATGCTCATTCAAATTTTAATGTTTTTGGGTCTAGAGTCTGTTTTGACACAAATGGTGAGATTTTTTTTATATGGCTGATATGGATTGTATGATGTAGCAGATAAAAGTGAAAAGAAGGAAAGCTTAAGTTTTGGTATGAGGCTGCAAATTGCAAAGGGTGCAGCCAAAGGCATACTATATCTACATACAGAGGCCAACCCTCCTATATTCCACCGTGATATTAAAGCCAGTAACATACTTTTGGATTCCAATTTTATTGCTAAAGTGGCTGATTTTGGACTGTCACGGCTTGCACCATACCTAGATGATGAAGGAGATTTTCCAAAACATGTGTCTACAGTTGTGAAAGGAACACCAGTAAGTTTCTTTGGGAATGATTTCAAATCTAATATTGTTTTTGAACTATATATTGAGAACTTTCTGGTTAGATTTGCAACTAATACCTTTTATGCAAATTAGAAATTTAATTATGAGAATTTTGTTTACTCCGAGTTAGGGCTAGTAATGAGTTAAGTTGAGTTGAGTTTTTCTAAACCGAGGTTTTGGTTCAATGAAATTGTGCTTAGCTCAATCTGAATTTAATAAGAAGATGAGTTCATTCTGATGGCTCAACCTCAATAAGCTTAGGAGCATCTTAAGCTGAACTCGATATGAGCTCAGGAGCGGCTCGAGCTCACTAAGCCAGTTCATAATAGCTATAAAAAACGTGAATATTAACTTGTAAAAATGTGTGCTTGATGGGTGGGAAGTAGTTCTAAAGAGTTGATACTTCTACTTTGTAATAACCATAAAACAATTTACTTTATAATTTGGTGACAGGGTTACCTGGATCCGGAATACTTGTTGACTCATAAGTTGACAGACAAATGTGATGTATATAGCCTTGGAATTGTGTATCTAGAGCTTTTGACAGGCATGCAACCAATATCACATGGAAAAAACATTGTTCGTGAGGTATTTATTTAGTTATGGAAAGCATTCATTTTACCATTTTTTATACCTATAAGTCACCACCATCTATATTGTAATGGTATCATGCAGGTTAATGTGGCTCGTGAATCAGGCATGATATATTCCATAACAGACAAAAAAATGGGTTTCTATCCATCTGAATGTTTGGACAAGTTTTTATCTCTAGCCCTTAGTTGCTGCCAAGACAATCCAGAGTTGAGACCATCAATGCTAGATGTTGTGAGGGAACTAGAAGATATTATTGCAATGTTGCCAGAAACTTATTATACTTGTATTTTCTCAGACATAACAACAGATAATTCTGGTAAAGTAGCACCTTCATCTTCATCATTGGCTTCAGCATCATCTAATGTGACTAGGGAGGACCAACAACAATACATGTCTTCATATGTGTTAGGAAGTGATCTTGTTAGTGGTGTTGTTCCCACCATTGTTCCTCGCTGATGCCCAAGATTTTAAATTGTGGTTGTTGTCGTGATTGAAAGTATTTAAAAAATACTATATTGAGGAAAACAAATATGAAAAAGTGGCCTATATATATGGTCACAAAAGTGGTCACTATGATTGATATGGTTGTGTAAAGTACACAAAAAAAAGGTAAAATTAGTGTTCTAATTGTAATTAAAAACAGTAATTTAGAACCTTGATGATGCCATACTAGTAGTCTAGTCTCCCTGACATTTTGATATGCTGTGTGGGTTTTCTACTATTCACACAACCATGTACTTATGCACTGAGTGTCACTTTTATGTACTTTTTAGGATTTTGATAATATTAAGGTAGGAAGTTTGTTAGCAACGTAGGTGGGTAGTTTTTGTAATTTTTGTAAGTATACTCATGTAAACAAAAAATACAATTGAAAGAAAAATAGTTTTATTTCACAGAATATTTTATTTTTTAAGAATCAGCATGTTTGTATAAAATTAATACATGCATTGTGTTTATGAGTGCCTATAAACACATCATCTTCAGGTGTACACCAAATGCATGCAATTGTTAACTTCTTCAACGTTTAATTCCTTGATAATATAATAGCACCATCTCACTTTATATAAATTAAATTAAATGTTTAATTCGTTTCTTCTCTATACTGAACGTTTAATGATAACATATGACAAACAATAGGATTCATATTTAATTCCTTGAACCTCTTTCATGCTATTATTAACACATACAAACCAATTATATTTTATATGAATGCATGCAATTGGTGTTATCTGTAACGTAAACAAATGGGGCTATTAAAAACAACATATTGCCTCAAATATAAAAAAGAATGAATACACATTATTTTTCAAAGGTTTTGTAAAAAACTAGAGCAAGAAATGCTTCAATCATACCAACCCAAAAACATTCAGTTATTGTAAATTACTATTTTGACAAATTATCACTTTATCTCCTGTGTCATCTTCCAAATATAACAATGTATAATTTTTCTGAATATATGATTCTTTTGTTTTGCAGTACTTGCCATTTTCTGAATCTTCCAACAGTTCTTAATTTGATTGAATTGAGTATTTCCTAGAGTATTAGTTCATAGTTTGTTTTGTAATTTTATCTTACTTATATTTATTTTAATTCTTATATTGTCTTAATTAATAGTGGTATATTGCAATATTTCTTTACTTGGGAGCTACAGTAAGGTATGCTCCATCGAAATAATAATATATTATATGTGACTTATTTTATGTCTGAAAAAAGAAGTAATAATTACTAATTAAAAAAGGTGTAACATGTTTCTAAAAAAATATATTTGTGTGGAAAAAAAAGCAACTCCTTATATGGTAGAAAATATTTTACTTAAAAATGTATTGAACCAACTTCTATAAATAAATTTTAGAAACAATATTAATGTCATTTCTTTCAAACGTGGCATTACCTAGAGTTTAGTTTTGATTCTGATATATATAATTCGCTAATACATTACAATACATGTAAGTATTGTATATTTCTTATATAAATTTTAAATTTGAGCCCACAATTTTATGCAAGAAAGAAATAAAGTTAATGAAATCAAGTATATTCAATAATTTATATCATCTAATTATTATATACTCAATCTCAAATAAAAAATAGGAATATGAGTTGTTAGACACAATAGTGTCTCTAAATACATTAGTAATTATAATATTTATATATTACTCGTCTAAAGATTTATATATAATCAGTATATAATCAATCATTCAATTGTCTTACTTATATTTAAAAGTTAATTATAACTAAATATGAGTAATATAATAATAATATAAAAAAACTGATATAGTATCAGTTATATATCTTTTCTCATACTATATTTGACTTGGAATAAACTATATCTTTTACATTTTAAAATGATGGATAAAGTGATTAATGATAATTAAGCTTTAAAAAATAATAATAAAATTAAAAGAGTAAAATAATATATTATTTGACTTGCAAGAAACAATATGAGATTGGTAAAAAATAATAAAAAGTATAATATTAAAACAATAAGTTTGACTTGCAAAAAGTGTAGTAGTAGCTAGTATGGGGGTGACGTCAGCAGGCGTTTACCACGGGCGATGTCGCGGTTTTGTGTATAAAAAGTGATTCAATATTTGTCTCTTTCATTCTTTTTCAATTTCGATTTCAATTTCAATTTCAATTTCAATCTCAACTCTTTCCATCTTCTCTGCAATTTCATTGTATGCTCTCTTCATCCTTTTTTCCTTTTCCTTTTTCTTTTATTTATTTAACATTCTCAATTTTACCATTCCTCCATTCACTATAACAATATTCAACAATCTATGTATATATCACTATGTCTTCTCATTAATTAATGCCTTTTTTTATTAGCTTCAGATTATCATATTTCTCATTATAATTACAATCCACTTTCACTGTCTTCTCATTAACATTACTAGCTTTTCAACTATAATTTCATGTTTTTTTAATACCAAACACAAATAGCTTTTGCTTAACACCAACTCATAAAATCTAAAGATCACTTTTTTGTCATTGCTATTGCCCCTTCACTTTTATTTACTATAATATTATTCAACAATATACAGATAGATAGCGGTTATGGTAATCAATGTATGTCACAGTCTGAATGAAGGAATTATGTCTTCTTATCTCATAAGTTATTGATTATTTGTTTCTCTTCATCTGCAGAGACAGGTTTGCCATTAGGTTCAAATAATCAGATTTTTAATTATAATCAGAAGCTGCATTCATTACTTCTTATTAACATGAATAGCTTTTCATGTCAAAATTGATTTCTTTATTTTAATTCAACCAAATAATTCTGCTTTACTCCAAATTATACAATCTTCAAATTACATTTTTTTATAAGCATACACAAATGGACCCTTGTTCTCTCATAATTAAGTTATTAACTAATTCTTTTTCTTTATCTGCAGATAGTTTTTGCCATTAGGTACAAGTGCTGCTGACTGCACTTTCAATTTCAAGTTAAATTCTTTGTGGAATTTGAATTAAGCTGTTGGAAATAGAATCTTCTGTTCTGCTTCACCTATTGATTATGAAGGTGTAGCTTCTGCAAGTTTTGATTTGGGGCTGGTGCCATTAAACATAAAAACAAAGTGCTACTTCATTCATATACACATGGCACCAAATCTGAAGCTTAGGTTTTTCCATCCCCCATTCTTGTTTTTACTGTTGACTATTCTTTTGTTTGTCAATTCAAATGCCGAATCTGAAGTTTTTCACAAAGTTAGGGCTTCTCCACGTAAGAATGTAGGAACCAAAGTGATTGATGGCACTGGTGTAGAGAATTCCATTAAGTTTGAGGATACTAGTAGTAATGTTAGGAGTGGTGGTGGAAGCAGTCATAAGGTTTCGATTTCGACGGTTTCATTGTTTACATTGGCAATGGCAGCTGCTACTGGTTTAGGTGCTCTGCCTTTCTTCTTTGTGGAGCTTGATCCACAGTGGGCTGGGTTATGTAATGGAATGGCTGCAGGTGTTATGTTAGCTGCAAGCTTTGATCTCATACAGGAAGGGCAGGAACACGGTGGTGCTGGAAATTGGGTTGTACTTGGGATTCTATCTGGTGGAGTCTTTATTTGGCTATGCAAGAAGGTGATGATGATTTGTTGGTGTTCTTTTCTTTATAGTACTTACTGTCTTTCTTTTTCTTTTATATGAAAATGTACTTGCTTGGTACTGTTGTCCTTTATAAGTACTTATATGCTCTTATATATATGCCTTGTTCTCAATGTTTTCACTAAGGCTGTGTTTTGGTAACAGACCGAATTAAGCGCTCATTCAATGTGAACTTTTTTTGGAAATAAGCAAAAAAAAGAGCTTATAGAAAAGTCATTAGTTATTTTTATAAGTTTATTTACATAAGCTATTCTGAAAAGCCCAAATAAGCTTTCTGGTCGCTCTTCCAAATGCCCTCTCATATGATAAAGTCCTACATGTTCTTTTGATTTCCCATGTACTATTTTACATTTTTTATGTCAATAAGCTCGACATCCACAGCATTTTGTTTCTTTAAAGGCAAAATTGAAGTAAGGCGTAGATATTCGCTGATGGTGTTAGCAAATTTGTTGAATTGGTCATGTAATAAAAGAATCATGTATAATGCATTTCTTCTTTTTCTATTCTTATGGGATGCACGGTTCTCAAAATTTACCTTAGGAATCTATTTTTGTTTATCATGGTCTCGTTTGTGTGGTCGATGGTCTCATTTGCCTCTCGGATTTCAGTTTCTTGAGCAATACGGGGATGTAAGCATGCTGGATTTGAAGGGTGCTGATGCAACCAAAGTTGTTCTTGTTATTGGAATAATGACTCTCCATTCTTTTGGGGAAGGATCTGGGGTTGGCGTCTCCTTTGCTGGCTCAAACGGTTTCACTAAAGGCCTGTTGGTAACATTGGCTATTGCAGTACACAACATACCAGAGGGATTGGCTGTGAGCATGGTGCTGGCATCAAGGGGTGTCTCCCCACAGAATGCTATGTTATGGAGCGTAATCACATCTTTACCTCAGGTAAATATTGATTTAAAAGTTTAATTATCTTAAATTGTCAAGGAGAAAATTATTTTGACATCAGTTGTATAGTTGCCTTTCTGAATGTTATACTAAATGTTTTCTAGACCTTCAGTTAAGGGAGCACATCTACTGTCACAAAATGTGTACCACTCCATGTGTCATGATTGGTTGAAAAAATGTATTGAAATTAAAATTTTAATAACTAAGTATTATTCTGACCAATCATAGCAAGTGACACTTTTTTGGATAAAATATGTGCTCCCGTCAGTTATGGCATCAGATGCCAAAAGTCACTTTCTCTTTCCAGTTGAGACACTACTCTGCTTGGTCTTGGTTCTTCAACTAGACAACTATATTTAAGGATGTTTTAGTCTGGTATTTAAGTGAGGTGTAATATTGTTTTGCATGATTAGCCCAGTTGGTTCTATATTTTATTTTGTTTCTAGCAATTCAGTCCTTTTTGTATCAATGAAAAAACACTACAGTGAACCATTAGTAGTTATGCTGTGCACTCGCTGGTAGGTAGTACCATCCAACCTAATTGGACTATTCTGTTTTTGTACTGCTACCACATAGGGACCATCAAAGATTTGGTATGGAACCCGTAACTTGTCAATCTTTTGTATGTAATGTAATAATAGTCCACACCCCCATACTCGACTAGGTGGGATCCTCATGCATTGGGGTCCCCTTCTGATTAAATAGCTTCGTACTGCTATAACTTGTTTTACCTTTATAGGTTTCTTCATTAGTGGTTTATATATTTATCTTTAGGCTAGTGCTATACAATTAAGACTCTTAATCGTTCCACATTGCTATGACTGTACTATAAGTGCACTAACACTGGCCTACTTGCACTTCTAAATGCTGGGTCTTAGTATGTTTTATGTTTTTGATTTAGCAAAAGGAAAGCATATGGAAGGGAAAATTGTACTTAGTCCACTGCAGTTAATTTGTTTAAGCTTTTGAATGCTGTCTTTGACCTTAGCCTCTCTTTACCATCTTATTCATAATGTTATGCAGCCAATCGTAGCTGTTCCTTCATTTATTTGTGCTGATGCATTCAGTAAGTTCCTTCCTTTCTGCACCGGATTTGCTGCTGGATGCATGATTTGGATGGTTATTGCAGAAGTGCTTCCTGATGCATTCAAGGTTATTTACCATTATAATTTGCACAATAGAGATTCTGATATTTTCATCTCATATGGCATTTTGAAGACTTAAAATTTATCTTTCCAGAACTATTTTATTTTAATACATTTGCTTTTTGTCATAGACCAATCTTTCTAAAAGCTTAAACTATTAGATGCAGGCTCATGATTGGTTTTATATCTCTAACAATACCCTTTATGCAAGACCCCTCTGGGCTTGAAATGTTATTAATGCACAAGCCCGCCTTTTTACCTTGTGCTGTAATTGAATTTAATTATTAACTTTGCTACCATGCTGAAATTATAAGGAAAGGGGGACAAGAGAAACCCTTACTTATTGGGATTGGATAATGTGTTACAAAAGTCTAGCACGATGCTCTTATGTTAAACTACTAACATAAAATGACTCATGAAATGCAAATAACCAAAATTGAAAACATAAAATATGTCGGGAGGGGATGACAACTATGGGTCTTCTGAAAAGGGTGGTTCAGATATGTCTTTTTTCTTTTATCATCTCCCTTTTCTTCCCGGAATTTGCAGGACTTCTACTCCTTGAGCCACAGAGCATGAACATGCTATATCTTCTCTTGAACTTCTATGATATCATGTTTTTGAGATATATAATATTAGTTCCTCTTTCTTTTGGGGTGTAGGAAGCCTCACCTTCACAGGTTGCATCAGCAGCAACCCTTTCTGTAGCATTCATGGAAGCTCTCGGCACCTTCTTTCAGAATTTCAGCCATGACTACAAGTGAGTTTGTATAGGAGTTATTGAATTTTACTCTATTTACTTAGGCTTTGGTGTTTATTTTCTTCTCTGAATTTCTTATTTATTTGTTTCAGCTTTGAGGACGCATCTGGATTCTTTGTTTCATTACTTTTCAGCCTTGGCCCATTACTTGGAGGGGTTATTTTGGTTGCATTTGCTCTTGCTTTTCATCTTCAGCATGCATTCCTAATGGGCACAGCTTGTGGCATTGCCTTTGTTCTCGCTGCCTGGCGACCAGTGCAGCTTATTTTGTTTTCTCAATTGGGTATTATTCCTGTTTTGTTACTCCTCACTATTGGGGCGATTTTCATCCATTTTTCTACTTCTGGTGTGTTGAAAGTGGCAGCTTCCAGAAAAGCGTCGGTCAATGACTTACCTACACTCACCAGCTTTCCAGTCAGTGTGCATACTCTTCAATCATTCATATCAAGTGGTGCGATTGCTTTCCATGCCTTGGCTGAAGGGCTCGCATTGGGAGTGGCTGCACCAAAAGCGTATGGATTTGGTCGTCACATGGTCCTTCCGGTCTCTCTACACGGTCTCCCTCGAGGTGCAGCCGTGGCTAGCTGCATCTTCGGTGCCACTGGTAGCTGGCACAGTTCTCTTGCGTCAGCTGCTATAATCGGATTAATGGGTCCAATATCAGCAATAGGAGCTATTCTCACCGGTATTGATTATAGTGGTCTTGATCACATAATGGTTATTGCTTGTGGTGGATTAATCCCTAGCTTTGGGAATGTAGTTAGGAGAGCACTTGGTTTGGATAAGAGGAAGAGTATTTTTGGCCTCATTATGGGTATTGCCCTTGCTACTTTATGTCTAACATTCACTAGGTTGGTTTGCTTGAATACCCCATACTGCAATTCTGCACCAGAAGCTGTTAGATAAAGACCACTGTCCTGCATATCCTCCTAATACACCCTCCAAAACATCGCTCTAATACTAAAGAAAGCATTTTGTCTCGGAAATATAAAAAGACATGAAAAAGTTTCTCTACCTAGTAATTATTAGAAGAATTTTTAGTAGTATGAGTTAGGAGGATTTAGAAGTCATGGTTCTACTCGGTGCTTAAATAGTTGAACAGTGTTAAACTCATTGAGGCAAGTCTAATTTATTTTCCAACTTAGATTCTTTCCAGATAGAGACCATTAGCATCTTGTGGATTTTGATATATGAATATCTTTTTTTTCTTCAGTATTTTGTCTTTAGGAGGATTTTATGACATAGTTGTTTTTATAATACATTAATAAAAATTAATTAAATAGTATACGAACTAAATAATTTTACTTGTCACTCATGTGACAGCAATTGGTCACTTTTATTGTATCAGGATGTTAATCATTGATAAGTGATGAAAGAAGATAATTTTTTGAGTTCTTTTCAACAAAATGATTTTGCAAAATTGATCTCTTCCGCACTAGTATGCTTAGAGATTGGTGGATGACACTTTTAAGGCCACTCCCTTCAAAAAAGTAGAGAAATACATTCATAGTTGACTCCTAGGCAAAGTCAAGTTTGTAGTGACTATCTAGTTTTGGAACATGTACAATTGTTGGACTGAAGTTGCTCTTTGTGACAATCTCAGTCCTTCTTCTTTTGTTTTCTTCATACAAACACACTCATTATTATATTGCTCATTTTCCTCATACTCATACTCACATATTATCATGTCAGATCAGTCCAACATGAAGATTGTGTAATGGATTTTCCTTCAACTTCTTTGAAAGGGTGGGGATGATATTAAAGTCATATTAGAGGCAATATGAATAGCATTAGATATTCATAAGAATATTAATTATAGTATTTAATCATAAAATTCTTCTTAGTAAGAACTACTACATTAGAGACCTAGTAAAACACCTCCACTGAGGCATAAATTGGTCAGCAATCTATTTATTTGATGACAGGACTAAGAAAACTAAGAGACATTTCAGATAATCAAAAGTATCTCCTCTTCAACAACAACCTTTCTCAAAGTAGTAGAACACAAACTCACTTGAAAAAATGGATGGTAAGGCCATTTGCCCATATTCTGTTTAGGTAACAATCAAAGCTAAGCCTTAATAGGCCCAAATAAAACATTGTTATGTAATTCTTTTAATAATCAAGACATTTATCATGGCCAAATATCATACTCATTTATTGAAGAACAAACACCTATGATACAACACCTGAGTATTATCACTTCCTCTATTTCCAGGGATAACAACGTTAATTATGTTAATCATTTGTGTGACTCCCTATGCATATGTAAATTAAAGAGAAAAGAGTATAGAAAGTATATAGGACATGAGGTCATTCTTTTGGTATAGGAAATAACAGTAATTAGAGGACAAATGATGATCTGATATTGAAAACAAAGGAAAGTGAGTGAAGTGATATGATGTGATCAGTTTGATGTTGACTGATTATTATGATTCTCCTCTGGACCACCAACTTGGACAACCTTTTTGTCTTGTTCCCCAACACTTTGTGCACCAGTCAACCTAGCCAACACCACAAAAGACATTCCTCCAAGCACATTGTTCAATACCCTTAGCACCAACACACAACTCTTGAAAACCGATGGACTAAGCCCTCTCTCCAACACAAACTCAATACCATTCAAACTCTGGTATCTCAAATTAGTACTAATTCCCATATGTGCAGCCCAAGTCAAAGCATTCAAAACAATAGGTGGTGACTTCTTAGTGGGTCCCACATTCTCTTCCAATTTTACCCTCATTTTGGTCAACCCATTTGAGAGTAGAGTCCCAACAAGCCCAGCAGCTAAACCAGCAACAGCAAGAATAGAACCTTTGTAAACCAAAGTTCCAAAGCGGTCCATAAGAGAGAATAGACCAGGTTCAAACATGTGACTTTTTGGAGAAGTGGCAAAGATAGAAGGCAAGGTTGTTGAAGAAATAGAAGGTGTTGGTGCTAAGAGATACATGACTGTGAAACTGATGATTGATCCAACAACTAAGGTTGACAAAACTAGATCAAGTTCGTTAAAACCAAAGTTGGGGCGTGATGCCATGTCACCAACAATACAAGCAGGTACACCAACAAGCTCTTCCATTAGAACCTTGAATGGGAACTGTGGATCTGCTCCTACCCTTGATCTCCATCCTTCTACAAATAGACCCAATATTCCAAAACTTGACAAATTTGACGATGGGTCATTGGAATTTTCATCATTGTTATGATCGCCGCCACTATTGTTGCCTCCGCTGGTTCCTCCGCCATTGTTGCCTCCAGCGGCGGAGGAAGAGTGAAGTTTGAAACTTTGGGAGGAAAGGCGAGATGGGTTGTTGTTGTTGTGAAGGTGGAACTTTTGAGATGAACAAGAAGAAGATGGAAAAGGAAGAGAAAGTGTGTTATTGTTATTGTTGTTTTGTTGAGAGAGAGAGTGATAAAAGTGAGGAGAGAGAGGGGGAAAGCGAAGTTGAGTCATTTTATGTAATCTATGAAGAGAAAAGAGAGGAGATATATGAGATGACTAATTCAAGATCTCATATTTACCTTCTTCGATTGGATCATCATTAAAGATGATAAATGTTATTATTTTTAGTTTTGTTGTGCATTTTATCACAACTTGTCTCTCCATTAATCAGATGAGTCTAACTCAAGATAAACGGTGCTAGAAATAAGTCAATTGTTTTAATAAGAGTTAGAGGAAAGAAAAAAGAATATGATGAATGATTACTATACATCTAATTAATGAATCTATACTAACATGCATCTAATGTGCAAGTTGCACATCACACAAATCTCTCCCGTTAAAATCAATATGTGTTGCTAGTTTTTCTTGCCAATAGAATTTTGCATGACACAAATCCTCTCACTCATTTCTCGACAAGAGCATTACACTTTCTCCATGACCATCAGACTTCAACCATAAATAATCAACCAAATTAATGTCTTGAATTATCCACCAACCAACCCAAAAAATAATCATCTTCAAGTATGCATATACACATGACAAATAATGGGTTAGTTATATTCTTCTTATCATTTGTTGTATATATAGTAAATAAGAATAATTAACTTATTATTATTCCATCATTTTTAGTTTGCTTTAAATGTTGTATTTCTGTCTATTGCCATCTAATGAGCAACTTTAGAAAATAAAAAAGTAATAAAAATCGATTGAAAATAACCCGATTTTGAAAGTTGGCCTTTAAAATAGGTAAAATAAAAAACAGATTTTGAAAGTAAGTTAACATATTTTCCTTATCTTTTCTATATCGCCCAAAACATCATTGACACACCCAATTTCTAAACTTTGTTATAAACAATTTGTAAAGGTTTTTGTCACTAGTGATTGTTTGGTTTAAAGGAGGGGATAATCTATTTGAGGCAAAGGGATTGGACATTAAATTATAGAACCATATATATTGAGACCAATTATAAAACATTTATATGTATCATTCATCTATATAAACTAATGGCCACACATATTACATATTTATTTGACATGATAATTCCAACAAATGCTGCTTGTGACAAATAAACTATATATATATATATAATCCAGCCCTATGCTTGCTAACTTGAAATAAATATCAAAATATAGCATGATACATGTCACATGTGCACAACACTTTCATAATCTTACACCTATATATAAGCTATAAGCCTATAACCTCACCATCACATGTATAATTCCACACTTATCAAAAGTGACTAATGCAAGAATAAATCCAATGAAAGTATTAAAGTTTACAATAAAATAAGGATTGATTTCAACAAACCTATTCTCAATACCCAACTATTCTCCAGCTATGTCTCCTGCGGTTCCACAAGAAGAAGAAAAAGTAGGGAGAAAAGTGAAAAATCCACCACAATGCAAGAGTATTCTTTGTTTCATTGATTGAGAGACATAACATGCAGTGGAAGATGCAATAAGGAATAGGTTGGAGGAGCACATTACACATTTACACCTTTTTAGCGACCCGTTTTCGCTCGCTTCATTCCACTAGAATTGAACGGAGACACGCTACCGCTTGGCCCTGGACTCTCTTCTCTCATGTTTGAATTCAGCATAGCTAATTCGCGCAACTGCTGCCTCTTAATAAAGTCCTCTGACTCCTCCTGCATATCAATATTTGACATCCAACACACTTTTTAAAAAGACAAGTTGAAGAACAATATTTGTTCATCCGAAATAACAAACAAATATATGTAACTTACCACAGGCTTGAGGAGTTCTTCTATGATTTCCTGAGCCTGCCTCAGCCTTATGTCAACAACATTAGCAGGTAAATCAGCCTCAATCAAAATGTGCAGCGGTTCATTCAGATGCTCATAGCCTGGCCTTCCTCGCAATTTCTCTTCCTTAAGATTGAAAGATTGGTCATCTCAGTTGATACAAATATACAATTTACATAGACATATCAATCACGACACTGGAAAATTATATGTTTAAGTTCATTACCTTTTCTGGATCCTTTATCGATCCTTTTCCTCTAATATAAACACGGCAACCTGTAGTAGCTTCTACCCGTTTTAAAGAATTGCCTCTTGGTCCCAGGAGTCTTCCAACAAAATTGAACTAATACAACAAGGAGCAATATATTTTTATTACTTCTATTTGAGAGAGCATTTAGTTCCAGAAAAGATGAAGTGCATTCGTTATTTGTGTAAAAAGCTTACATTGGGGTATGTATCTACTGGAATTTCTAGGCGCAAGATTCGCTTAACAGTGTATGAACTAGGACTTGCTGGTGCACTTTGCCAATCCATTGTCATTCCCGGGGGTCCAGAAAATCTCTGTTTTTGTTTTTCAAAGAAAGAAATGTTGACATATAAATGATAATGCCTTTTGTCATAGAAATGAAATCGACAAGCAACTAGCATTCAATCTAGATAAGCAAAAAAAAAACAGGAAATTACAAAAATCTGATAATGAACGAGTTAAATGTTAAAGTTCTCTGCAAGTCATGTTGTTTACTTTTCATGGATAACATTAAGATCAGTCAAATTTTATGTTGCTTCAGAGGCACTCATTGACTTAATGAAATTGGTTTAAGTACAAAACTGTTATTACTAGAAGGAAAGACTCAATCCTTTAGTTTTGTATTAGGTATTGCTTCACTTGTATATATATTTCTTCCCATCTTCAGATCAGGAATAAACATCTAAGCCCAATTTTTATGCAAGTACAACCTTGTCTGGTGTGTTATCATGAAAAATTAATTACAAAAGCATAGACAACCTCAGAATATTATTATGGTATATTACTTTGTCATTTATATAAGAGGAAACACATAAAAATCAACCAATATGTTATATAGATAGAAATGTATATACACATTGTGCAATAAAAAAACAAGCACCACTTGAAATTAAATGTCAAAGCACCATCATCATGGCAGGTGTATATGAAAGTCATGTGACAACTGTAGTGCAAAGTATTAAGGGAGCTTTTGGATAATCAACTTAATGAAGCATTTATTCAATAAGTTAGTTTGAAATAAGCTAAAAAGGAGCTTATTTTAATAAGCATCTCAGGCAAGCTTATTGAAACAAGCTAAAAACAGCTTATAGGAGGATCATAAACTATTTTATAAGATTATTTTCATAAGATATTCTCATAAGTCCAAACATACTCTCTATAAACCTCCCAAACGCCCCCTAACACAGGAAATGTTGGACATCAAGCTAATGCCAATATAAAAGCTGGATAGAAAGATTTATTCCTTAGATCCCTCTGAAGCCTTTACTTGTAAATCATACCTCCATCCCTTTTGAAGGTGAACTTCAACTGCAATACCGAAATTGTCCCTCCAAAAACAATCACTAGGACACGTTTGGTCCCGTAAAAATAAAAAATCTTAATAAGGTCATCCAAAATCTCAAATGCAGGTCAAATTAGTAATTTTCGAATAAATTTAAGGGACATTTTGGTCGCTATCAGAGAATTTTTCATTTCTTAGGGACCAAATGTATCCCCATATTTTTCCAAGGACCAGTTTGGATCTCTTCTTTTATAAGATTAATACTAAGACCATTTTATATATTAAGACTTCAAGCTCCACAAAGATCTATACCTCTTCCCTAAAGGTCGTCTTATGTGTTAAGACTAGCAAACTTTTATTTCTTTAAAGGAACGCTGCAAATGAGGGTGAGCTTCGACGCAGCGGTAAGGTTGCTTAACTTGTGACATGGAGGATATGAGTTTAAACCCTGAAAACGGCCTCTTAGCTTGTGAGAGTAAAGTGCGTACATCAACCCTCCCTAGGCCCTACTAGGTGAGAGGCTCATGTACTGGGCCGCCCTAACAAGGCTACAAATCAAAATGGCAGGCACTTACATTGGCATCTTTTATGAGATAAAGTGGTTTTCTTCCCTTCTTTATGGTGCTTGCGCATGACTACTTAGTGGACCTTTGGTGGATATACCAAGATAGAGCTTTGCTTGGGTTAAATGTTTAGTTTGGCTGTTCTTTCTTGTTTCCTATTGTCTTTTCTATGAGGACATCTTATCATCTAATCTAGTACTTTTATCCAAGAAGATTCATTTTTTAATCACAATAATACACACATATGTGTTCACAGGCACACACACCTATTAACCAAAATATTGGTTTTATTAAGATATTCAAAATTCCTAAATAATGTATGACTTTCAAGATCTTGCCACTAATTTAAGCTAAGTAATCAAGCAACGCGCTCCATTGCATTACTTTACTGTTATTAGAGAATGAATACAAGGGTTTAGGTTACATGAGGATCCACACATATACAATTCCCCAATGATACAATCATAATATGAGATGCAACAATTAATAATAATTTAATTAAAAGCAGTAGTCACCTCCTGTTGGAGACTATTCCATCCACCCAACCCTGTCCCAGTGGCATTTGACATGATATTTGAAGAAGCCATAGGACTAGGGCTTCTATGCTGCAGTCGATCAAAATCACCAAAACCTTGGTTTGACAACATTCCAGAAACTCTTAATATTTCTGCACATAGACAAAGAAACTCGCTATTGAAGACTATATTGAGTGATAAACTATGTCAGCAAATATATAATTTGATAATCTTACATGTATATATATATATAAGAATGCATATTGGATGATTGATTGAAGAGATTGGTAGAAAGTTATAAGTGTGCAAAAAGGTGTACTGAATTGAGGGTATGTGAGTGAATTGAGGGTATTGAAAAGTGATATGAATAATAAAGAAATAGAAAAGAGAAAGAAACCTTGATTCAAGAGGCGAGTGCAAATAGGAAAGAGTTGTAAAAAAGGAGCAAGCTTGTGATGTTCAGCTAGCAAGTCAGAAAGATAGTGACTGAGAAAACAAAAGAGAAATAAGGAAAACATAACATAACATAAACATAACATAAACATAACATAACATAACATAGCATAACATAAACACACCTTTCCACGTCAGAATGGGTTCTAATCTGTGGAGAACCAGTTCTAGCTGCTGAGAAGTTCTTATTATACAAACCTGACATCTTTCTTCCTTTCTTTCTTTCAACAATAATAACCAAACAAACCTTAAAAATATAGAAACCACATCAAAAGGTGCTCTACTTCACTTCTTCAACAACAACACAAACACAAACACACAACCATGAAACAATAAACAATAAACAATAAACAACCCTCACTTCTCTACCAATTTTACACAAAAAGGAAACCTACCAATTTTTTATTTTTTTATTTTTTTATTTCTTCTTTTCTGTCTGTCTGCCAGCCTCAATATATATTTCCTTTATTGTGATTATTATTATTATTTCATATAATTTCCCATGTCCCACGGGCTGCGTTGTAAAAATTCAATAAGGACAAAATAATATTAATAAATTATAATGTTCAACACAGTGGACTGGAACAGGAAACGGCACCGGCTACAATTAAGCATGTAATTGTAAACATACATTTTGGCAGCAGCCTTATTATATAACAGAATAATATATATATATATTATTTTTATTATTTTTATTTATTTGTATTACTTTTTTTTTAAGTATTAATGATTTAAGAAAAAAATTAAATAGATCATGATCTAATATGATTTTTAATATTTCAAAAATTATGATGTGATATGATTTCTTCAACTTCATATAAAATATTAAATTTTGTTTTCTTCCACTACTTTATTTAATTTTTTTTATTTTATTTATAATTTTTCAGTTTTAATTATTCATCAATGTCTGTGAGTTTAGAGTTGGTAAAGTAATATAAAACATTGCTAGATCCTTAGAATGAGCAAAATGTTAAGAGTTGGATTCCTGATATTAACACTTATTGGAAGAGTCAATCACAAACTTTGAAAGAGATTAGATCTTTACCTAAAGGGTGAAAGGATACACTTGGTAGTAGCCAAACAAGTATGGAGACCACTTACATGTTCATTAGTTCATTTTAAGACATGTTGGATATGCAATTTTGTTCATTAAAATAATGTGGTTATGTCCATGTCCGATTAAATTTTGCAGACATTTACACATATAAACAAAATGAACCGGACAATCTATTTTGCCATATCTATATTGAGAATGAGAAGTCTTACCTAATTTATAGGCTCCCATTTTCCATCCTACATTGCCATAGAAGAATAGCAATATATTCTTGAATTCTAACTCATTTGCTCTTCATGCCTTTTCGCTTCTTCATCTGGATAGATAATTCACTCTCATGTAATGCTGATTAATTTTCTTTGTCTACTACATATCATGGACGGACATAATACTTCATTCAAGTATTTCTATTGATCCAATATATGGAGGAATCAATAGAAAGAGCAAATTTCTTATCATATATTAAATTTGGCTCAATTGTTGATAGATTGAATAAATCTGTCATTTATTAAAATCTCTCTTGTGATTCAAAAGCATAGTGTAATACGTATTCTTACATAAAATTATCTTAATTTTGATACTCTTTGTAAATCTTCAAAGTTATTTTAGGCTTGTTATTCTAGTCCGAAGGATAAATCTATAATTATATGTTTTTTATTTTTATTTTGAATCAACCAAGACATATCTTTATTTTATCTTATCCCTCATGCATGTTCGAATTTCTTTGTGTCCACAGACAAGTTCAAGTATAAATTTGGTCTGGTCAATATTTAAAAGACAAATTTTATATATAGGAAATCAAATGATAGCCCCTAATTTTATAAGTATCAACTAACTAATTAATTTAATCTTACTAAATAATTTCAAATCACGATCTTGTTTATGCTCTTTCAACCTCCAATGCCTTGTTTATGGGCTAATAGTGTTAAAAAAAAGCTTAAGATTGGAATTTAACACAATTTAAAGTCTTAGACAAAAATATTATACTACTTACAGCTATAATGAGATTAACTCTACTTAAGGTAAATAGTAATGTAAGAGTCTCCTAAGTTGACAATCCTACAACTCGAACTGTTAACTCACAAGTAAAATTTGTTGAGATTTAAGAAACACAATCCAATTACAATATGAGTGATAGAAACATGGTTGACCGAGTGAAAAAAGATTTGAGTTGGGGGGAAGGGAAGAAGTGTGGTAAAAAAGATAAGATTAGATTTGAGTGGCACAATGCAGAGAGAGAGAGAGTGAGAGAGTGAGTGGAGACGCGTGTTTGGCATGCACTTAATCAAAAACCAAATTGTTTGAAGTTATTAATTTTAACTTTGAAAATAGTGTAGTTAAATTAGAGGTCGAAATTTCATTAAAAATATTTGGAGGAACAGCACATATAATAATGATGTTATGCCATCACCGTACACGGTCTTAGCTGGACCATGACACTCCACGCTCTTACAACTCTTCCCTCCCTTCTATGTCCTATGTCCTATGTCCTATGTGTGTCAATGAATCCAAGGAACTGTTTCCAACTTAATTTATGTTCAACTCTAACAATATATGGAAGTTATGTCATCTTTTATATAAAACATTATTGTAATGCTTTATTAATATATATACTAGACTTAGTCTCACTATACTGCATCATTTTATAACTCATAAGGAACTTTCCCAACTTTATGCAATTTTGACTTGCTCTAAGGTTATTGAAGAATAGTGTTTATAACATTTTTAATATATTAAATGTAACAATTCTCCAATAAAAACTTTCTATTAATATTGATTCCTTAACATCCCCTCTATTAATAAAAGTTCAAACTTGTCTGAGTTTGAAGAAAGAAGAAATGAAGGGTGTGAAACACAACCCAAGTTTGATGAAAACGAAGAAAAGAATGAAAATATGTTTTGCTATATTATTTGATATTGGAAAAGATTGATTCAATGTATAAAAGAGTCTAAATCAAGTATTTATACAATTACAATGCACCAAAAAGGAAAAACAAAATCCTAACTAACTAATATAATACGCACATGTTATAAGTGGAAAATGAATACTTGTTTATGTTATACGTAAGCTCTTCTACACCACTGTCTCTGGACTTGGACAAGCCATGACCGAAACAACCAAAATCAAGACTAATGCCAATACTGTCAGATGGCTTAGTAACTTGGACAATGTTTGGTAACTGGCTACGTCAGATTCGCCACAATCGGTCAGATTCGCCACAAACTTATAAGTGTGCATTTTTTGTTAGAAATAAGGATCATATATAATTACCAACAATCTAGGAAGCAAAAGAAAAAGTGAGGTAAGTGTAGTATATGATAAACAATATAATATGGTGGTGGGGAAAAGGGGATGACATTGTGAATGATAAAACAGTTGACAACAATATAATATGGCCCATTTGTTTAACCAAGTAGTTGGTCTGATGAAGAATCCTAAGCTATATAACATATTAACAAGTACATGTTTATGCAATAAAATAGTAAGATAAAGTGTTGTCCCATTTCCCTTTGTCCTTCTCCTTGATTCCTCTTTCTTCTACAAGGATGAACAAAAACAGAAAAAGGGTCTTGCCTCATCTCAAGTATGACAGTTAAATTAGGTAATACCTTGCAAAGTTGTTGTAGTGACTGTTACACTTGGAACAAAGCAAGTCCGAGAGTAAAGCTCATACAATAAGGGCTTCACTCCCAAAGAGTTTGACCATTTCTATTCCTACATTCAAATTTGGTTGAATAATTCAATATTAAATGAAGATGAAGTTATGAAGTGCTAACATTTTTTAAACCACCGTCAAAATATAAATACAAAGTCCTGCATGAGTTCATGTCTATAAATACAGTTTAATATTCATCCAATATTGTATCTATATATAATGAGTTCATGTCTAAAATGGTGCCTCAAGGTCAAGGCAATGGATTAATGTCATTATCTGAGTGCAAACCCAAACATCAAATTATATATATGTTCTTATATCATTAAACTTATATAAAAAAAAGTAAACATACTAAGTTACTAACAATGCATCAAACTTCAAGTTATAAAAAAGATTATGAGTGACGTATATGCAACAATTTATTGAATGACAGAAACAAGTCATAGATTAAGGTCCTGACATTGTAAATGCTATTCCTATACATTGTTCAGGTCAATTTGGGTAGCTTTATGGAGTGGTGGCCTCAAAACTCAAGCATCTAAGCATCTTAGAATTGAATGAAATAAGAATTTTAGATTATAAGTTTTTGTCCATGTCTTTACTACTAGATGACACAAATTGTTGAGTTTTCAATTACTATAACAGTTTGTAGCTAGGTGTTATTGGTGCTGAGCTGTGAATTTGATTCCCCATTAGAGTCTGCATTTTTATTCACTTTATTATACATAGATTGAGTGGTTGACTCATACAAATAATGCAAATTATGAAATAGTGGTTGTGTTTATATATTAAGGGACATTGAAGCTTTACAGGGCTAAAGGATTCAGATGTAAACTACAGTCCAGGTGACATGCACTTTAAAGTTTTTTTGTTATCACCTCAATTCTTCAAAGATTTAAAACATTGCTACATTGGTCATTTTAATTACTTAACACACCAATTAAGTTCTTTTTTTTCAAGTACTTAATTAGTGATATCAGCCTTCAGGCCTTGGGCTTAAACTTTTACTCTATTATTAAATGTGAATTGGGAGTTATGTTATTTGGAATTTGAAGTGATGGCAAAAGAATTGGATTCCTTGGCTTTGGACAATAACATGCCAAGATGGAAAGAAGTTTAAATTACATGTCCTTGTTTGGTTGCCTGCATTAC
The DNA here is from genome assembly GCF_001865875.1 of Lupinus angustifolius. Lineage (NCBI taxonomy): Eukaryota > Viridiplantae > Streptophyta > Magnoliopsida > Fabales > Fabaceae > Lupinus > Lupinus angustifolius. Next base: position 17,740,022 of record NC_032021.1, read on the forward strand.
ACTGTCCCTTTCAGGAGTAGATGGCAACACAAGTGCCAGCAAACTCTACCAGCTAGTCTTGCTATTTATTTATTTACTCACTCTCTTCCCTTACTTTCCCTTGCCCACTTCTCTGTTTGGAAACAATGATTACACTTTGTAAGCATAACTACATGAATAATTTCATCCACCTAATACATGAGGCTCTCTTAGTGGTTAATTTGTAAGTTTCCATTTTGTGTATAAAAAAAGACTAAACCATTGCTTACAACAACAAAAAATGCTATTATTAGCAAGACCGTTACCAATAAATGCATTGACCAAAAAATAAGATAGACAAAAAAAGTACACATTGAATGGTCAATATGCTTATGAAGAACAAGGTTATGGCATTGAGATCATGGGTCTTCCTTCACTTAAATGAATGAACATGGAAGATAGGAACTGGTGTCTGAGCAAATAAGCAAATGAGTGCCCACAAGTCCAGAACATTTATATCAAAGTTATCAACTTTCAACCATGTGCAAATAATGATAATAAAAGCTGAATTCAAAAGCTATAAGAACCAAAAATAGGTGCTACATCTTTACTATTTGTCAACAGAACAACTGAATTCATCATGTATAATCAATTTTGGCTGCTGAGTTCACACGACAATGAATCATAAAATAAAATCATAGATTTACACAAGAATCCTATATTGCCACCAAAGTACAAACCGAGGAGCCTGACCAAACAAACAAAGTGTGACTAGAAGAATTTCTGAATACATTAAACTAACTTGAAAACTGAAGATTGTGAACAAAAAAATAATGTGTTAGCTTGCATGTTCAGGTTCAAGGATTGGTTGTGTTCTTGTAACAGTTGCAGCAGGTGCTTTTGTATCTCCAACAGAAGTCATATGAAGAGGTTCTCCAACATCTGCAGCATTCTCCATCTGTTCCATTTTCTTCTTTTGTTTGAACTTTCTCATCCACAAAACTAGAAATGAAAGTACCACCACCAATGCTAATCCTCCAACCACAGACCCAACAATAACAATCCAAACCTTGTTGCTTTTACTCTTTTTTCCTTCTCCTTTTGGTGTAAGAGGAGCATTAGATTTAAATACTATAGAGAAATGACCTTGTTGTGAAGCATAGCATGTGTTACCTTTAATAACATTGCTGAAATTGAAGGAACCATTTAAATCAAACCAAACACATTTTGCAACTGTGCCATGAGGAGGTGACTTTACATCATGGAACATGACTAATATAGGGTCAGAAGATGCATTAACATGTAGCACTTGTAAATTTGTAGCTGTCAAATTAGAACCATTATAGGCAATTAGGCCTAAAACAGGAGCCAAGTAAGTATAATTAGGCAAAGGATAGTACCTTGTGGACCAATTACCCAAATTTTGATACACAAAAACAATCCTTTCAACATAAGGGGTTTGAATGAGACCCTTTGGGATGCTAAACTCATTATACATTTGATACCCTTTTCTCCTTAAACTACCACTCCTTAATCTCAATGCTGAAGTCCTAATCCCATTTAAATTTGAAGGGAGTTGTTGAGTTGCATTGTAGGTGATACCTGTTTTTGGATTGACTAGAGCCCTGTAAGCACATTGTTGGAGAAGTGCATCAAGTTGTTGGGAGTTGGAAGAGGGTTGAGCCTTGACATGAGGAAGTGGTTGAAAGCATAATAGGCATAGAAGAAGAAGAAGCACAAGCATGGTGGTGGTGGTGACACTTGCTGGAAGGAGAAGAAGCCACGTAATGGAATATGATATGTTTGAGCAAGGTGAGGAGTGTTCCAACTGAGGTGGGATTTGTGTGAAGAATGAATGGGTGGGAATCTTCTTGTTAAGGAGGAGGAGTAAGTAAGCAATAATAATGGGCAAGGTTTAAGGAGAGATGTATATATAGAAGAATAAAAAGTGGAATTTTAAAGAATGAGAATCGGAGGTGAAAGTAAGGGTACCTTAGAATATAATGTTTATTGGTAATGGATGTTGGTGCATTCATATATTGTGTTATGTAGAGTTGTAATGTATAAAGACTCATCAAATCATCACTCACATGTCACATGTCACATGTCGGAAGTGGGAAGTGGGAACCAGACAACTACTATCTGTACACACCGTGCCACTCTTTCTATACTTTTAAATACCAACTCCCCTTTTTCACTTCTAATATTTTTCATTTGTCAAGTGGGGTCACTCCATTGCAATTCTGGCAGATTACCAAGCATGTGTATGCCATATTTGTGCAAAAGGGTCATAATTGATTGGTAGATATAGATGAATAAGAGATAAGTGTTAAAAGGCAAAAATAAAAGATAGAAAATAATGAGATTCTTTTTAAAGAATACCTCTCGACCCATCTCATGAGTAAGAAATTAATCAGTTTTGGATTTATAATTATCCATTTTAATAATTGTTATTCCATGAATAGAAGTTTTAAGATTTTGATAATGATAATATGAGATTAAATGCATAGGTAGATAATGATAATTGATATGTTAGTAGGAGGATTGATGTGGTGAGAGAGGGAGGGAGAGAGAGAGAGGAGAGAGTCAGGGTTTGATCCTGTTGGGGTTATGGAAGAGAACCACGTTGGTGTTCCTCCTATATCAACGACGAGAGGAGTAGGATCAGATTCCTTATCTCCTTCCAACATTCTTCGCTCTCCTTTATCTGCCTTGTTGGAATATTCCGGCATTCTCCGTCACAACCCTATCCCTATCCCTATCCCTATCCATGTTCCTAATATTAGAGAATCAGCAGAAACAACAGCAGGAGCAGGAGCAGGAGCAGGAGAGGTTTCTATCAGGATCATTGTCCCCTCTGATTCTGAACCCCATCATCATCATCATAATCATCATCATCATCAACCATTCTCATCTCTTTCTTCTTCATCTTATCAGAGATATGATATTCAGCATGCCGCCCGCTGCCTTGAACAGATATTACCTTTCTCTTTACTTTTCTTGCTTCTCTTCATCCGTCAACATTTCCAAGGTCCCTTTCTATTTCATCCATCATTATTATTAAATCTATGTTTCTCAACAACAACATCAAGAAGAAGAAGTTGTATCTCTTTGCAGGGTTCTTTGTTACAATTTGGATTGCTGCACTCCTTTTCAAGTCCAACGACATTGTACGCAAACAAACAGCTCTAAAGGGAGAAAGAAAAATGCATATCCTAATTGCACTTTCTATAGCTTTTACACTTCAAGTAATTGCTGTCTACTGGTGGTATCACAATCATGATCTTATCTATCCATTGCTCATGCTTCCTCCCACAGATATACCTCCTTTCTGGCATGCCTTCTTCATCATCATCCTCAACGGTCTCTTTCCACACCTCCCTTCCAAACTTCTATTATCTCATTTCATTTCATTTATTATCTCATTCCAATTATTATCTCTTTTCAGATATTTTAGTCCGCCAAGCTGCCATGGTATTTAAGTGTATATTGTTGATGTATTTCAAAAACACTACACCCCGAAATTATCGTAAGCAGGTCAGGTAATTCATTATCAGATTCTAAATGGTTTTAGTCTTTCACATGCTATCACATTCTCATTTTATTACTATCATTTATTCAGGGCCAATTGCTGACTTTAGTTGAGTATCTTCTTCTGCTCTACCGTGCCTTGTTGCCAACCCCAGTTTGGTATCGTTTCTTCCTCAACAAAGAATACGGAACCCTCTTTTCATCATTGATCACAGGATTGTATCTCACATTTAAGCTTACATCTGTTGTTGAAAAGGTTTCTTAATAGTCATAGACTCTAGTTTCTTTAAACTTCAAATATAGCTTGTGCATTGCATGGGTGTACATCTGGTGATTCTTCTCTTATATATGTTGTGGTTGTCAGGTGCAATCTTTCTTCGCTGCAGTGAAGGAATTGTCAATTAAAGAAGTGCACTATGGGGCTTATGCAACATCAGAGCAGGTACTTTGGGTCCCTTTCTTTTGATCATTGATTTCAGAGTTCGTCAAGCAACCACTAAAGTTTCATTGTTTATCCTTTTTATTAAAAATTAGAAATAGTTAGTCTGTTATGTTAGAAAGTATAACAATTAGCCTCAGAGCTAACCTGTCAACTGTTAGTTACTTAAGGTGAGCTTCTGCTACATATATATCTAACTAACTCTCGTAATCATTTCAACAATCAGAAATAGAAAATACAGTTTCAGCAGTTTCTCTCCTTCTCTGATTTTTCTTTTCTTTCTGTTTATCACTTTTACATTCCTCGTCTGTGAAAACTTAAAGAATAAGATATAGCTAAAGCGTAAGCGCTTGTTATGCTTTAGGCTTGAGTTAAAAACTTGAGTAGAAATTGATGCTAGAGATGGTTTATTGATTCTAAAGTTTAGAGGTGCAGTTGATTCTAAGATCTGAGCTTTAGTCATTTGTCACACTTAAGAGTCTGCTCATGAGAAATGTTTAGCCCACTATATGCATGTCTCGGAGCAACTAGTTGTTCATGCAAGTAATTTATGTGATGTTGCAGGTCAATGCAGCTGGTGATCTTTGTGCTATTTGTCAGGAGAAGATGCATGTCCCAGTCTTACTTCGCTGTAAACACATTTTCTGTGAAGATTGTGTATCAGAGTGGTGAGCCTTGCTTTGTTGTTCTCTTTATGAACTGCTTTGCTAAAGGATCTGAAATTTGTCACTTAAATTTTTTAACCAATGGTTAATAATTGTAATCATAGGATGCTCCGAATACTTTAACCTTTTTATCACTTTGTGTTGGCTGGCTCCTGATTATCTTATTTTGACAGGTTTGAGAGGGAAAGGACCTGTCCACTGTGTAGGGCTTTGGTAAAACCTGCAGATCTCAAGTCATTTGGTGATGGTTCTACTAGTTTGTTTTTACAGTTCTTTTAAAATCAGAGATAACACAAACAAACCAACCAACCAGAGAGTTTTTCTGCTTGGAAGCTATACTTTTTGATCTACTATACTGCAACAACAGATGTAAAATTGACTGGAAGTATGATGAGAAAGATCAACAGCAACCAAGCCTTGTAAAAGATCAATGCACCTAAATAGAATTAAACTGGTCAGTGTTCATATATGTAAGGTTAGTAAGTGGTATAGTGTATCTATAATCTGAATGAGCCTTGTAACCTGACCAATTTTAATGGAAATCTTATTACATGTTATGACTCTTCATTTGCAAGGAATGAAAGTCGCTTTCTCCAAATCACTTAGCGACTGTGCCCTATAGTGTAAATCAAAGTGGCAATTTGATAGTTAAATATATATATTGGAACCAAAGGTGAAAGTTTCTGCTTGGTTGGGAATATATATGTGGGATTTATCTAGTGAGATTAGAACATCTTTTAGAATCAATGACTCATTGAGATATTATGACAAACATATTGTGGAGTATAAATTTAAAATTCTGGAAAACTCAACCAAAAACATGAAACTATCAGAAACAACCATACAATTATATTTTGTAACTGGGAAGAAAAAGTGCTCCAAAAAAATTAGGAAAAATTGGAAAATCAAAATTTTATTGAGACACGTTATGGTACATCTTCTATAGTTTTGATTGTCTTTGGACCTTTTTTATACTAGGTTTGTAATTATTTGTTTTCAATAGATGGAAACCCTATGAAATACTTGTTGTTTTTGTAGTTATGGCATGATTGAGGAGCATTCTTATTACAAGTGTTGTTCATTATAGCATGGGATGGGATTTCACTTTTGTATATTATGATTGTGTGAGAAGAGAGAAAAGAATATTAATTGAGGCATCAAGAAGATATTAAAAGCTTGAAGAGAGCAGAATTGGGAGTGAGAGGAATAATTCTAAGGGCTAAAAATAGAAGCTCTTTTGAAAACCCTCATGTTACATCTTTTTTCTTCTATCCAATTGCATGTGTGTGTATGTGTGTTTCTGCATAATTACTTGACATAATCATTCTTTTCATTGTGTTGCAACTCACCTTGTGTCTCCTTTGTAACATAACCCACTTTGCATGGGCACTCAACATAGTGAGCTATCTGTTTCCTTTGAACTACCACAATAAATCACTCATTGTGCATTAATATGAGAGCTATGAGATATGAAAATAACTATGAAGAACATTAATATTAATGTAAGGTGATTGCTAAAATGAGAGCTATGAGATAATACATTTGGATGCGAACTATGATATATCTAAATTTGGTACTGTGAAATTGAGGAGATCATAGAGAAAAGCTCATTTTGTGTTTTGGCTACTATGGTAGTTGGTTGAGGGATCATTTGTTGTCCCCGGATGGAAATTTTGACTTAATATGGGAAAAATCTGAGTTTAAAAATCTCAACCTTTCAAAATAATATTTTTAAAGTTTGAAAATTAAAGGAACACGTGAATCATACACTATCAGCCCTTAGATTGGATGATTGCAGTGACTACACCAATAATTGGCCATAAGAAAAACAAGTCTGGTTTAGTTCTAATAATGAGTAGCAACTTACACTTTTTTTCTTGTGATGGCAAAGATTATCTGTATTTTATTTTTAAAAAGAGTGGGACTAAAATTAAGAAGAAAATGAAATTGTGTGCAAGGATATGGACCCGTTCAAGCAAGGTATTTGGGAGAGAATTCTTGGTCCTTTACACCCTAATAATGAGTTGAAATAGCAAGCAAGGGAATCAAAAAGAAATGTGCAATTGCAGTTTTGGCATGCCACATTATTGCAAATCAAGGTATATAATCTTGTACCATTGGCATAAGTACTCAATAAATAAATTGGTAAACTTTCAACAGGGAAAATACTTCTCAGCTATTCAGAACTTAGATGGTAGACACCATGTATATATACCCCCACTAAATATTGGTATTTATCCAGTAATGTAACTTCAAATGGACAAATTAATGGGATTGAGCTGAAAACTATTGGCAAACTTTTACAGCTCTCCTGAGTCTCAGAAGAGGATGTTTAGAAATAGAACAATCCATCCAGCCATTGAGATTATAGCAAATATATGAACCCAGAACAGTATGGCCGCTGACTCCCTTCCGCAACCTCTTAAATTAGCAACAGCACCTACAAACAAGTTAAACATTTATTATGCATAAAAACTAACTCCCAAAATAAGGCATGTCTAGCTTAAAATGATTTTATTTATGAACAATTGTTAGAGGGTGAGCCTTGACGCATAAGGGTAAGGCTGCATACATCTATCCTCCTCAAACCTCACCAGGTGGGAGCCTCGTGCACTGAGTTGCCCTTATACATTAACAATTGTTATTTCTTCTTACCAATAAGAAACATCCTTGAGCAACTTGAGACTAAGGGCCTGTTTGTGAGTTTGTTTTTGGAGGGAAAGGAAGGTTTGAGAGGCATCTCACAAGCCTTTCCCTTTCCTTCTTTACCCTAAAAACTGTCTCGCAAACAAATCTTAAGTGTGTGTTTGGCAAAACCCTTGAGGGTCTTAAAAGCTAGTCAATGAGTTTATTTCACAAAAAATAAACCTTGTTTGGTTAAGGAGGAGGACTTTACAAAAAATCCATACCTTATAATCCCTGATTTGATAAGTTGATAGGAGTAGCGTATGACTTATATAAGCTATGAACTTTTAAGTCATATATTTACACTTATCAACTCAGCTAATTTTATCAAAACACTTCCAATTCAATGAGGACTATGACAGATGTGGGAAATATACCTGAAAGGATGGACGTTGGCATTGAATGCTGAAGGAGCAGGACAAATCTAAACATCTTATCACCAGGGGGCAGAAAACCAAGCTTGTCAGCCAACATGACAATGCCAATTCCAACAGGAGGCACTAAAACTAACCGCGCAAAGATAATTGCAGCAGTTGTCCGAAAACCAAGTTTTGAACTTCCAGGTCCTGCAACCAAAAAAGAAAACCCAACCATGATTCGTTTAAATGCCTCAGTCAAAAGATCAGAGGACTCTGAAATGTTGATTAAATATACTGAGGTCATTGCGACATAAATTTACCATCAACAAGGTTGCCTCCCAATGCCAACAGAATGCAAGGAATCATAGCCTCCCTGATCATCAGAGGAACTATTAGATAGTATCACCGATAATAGCTTCTTAAGTATTCCTCACTGGAAATCTACTCTAATTGAAAAAGTACTACAAAACTAAGATACCATGACTTGGTTATATAACATATTTTTGAAGTTTTTCTGTTTATAGATTGCCTTATAACCAAGATTGAAATGTTCTACTCTAATTGATAAAGTAATATAAAACTAAGATACTATGACGTGGTTCTATAACAAATATTTTGAAGTTTTTCTGTTTATAGATTGCCTTATAACCAAGATTGAAATGTTCTGCTCTAATTGAAAAAGTATTAGAAAACTAAGATACTGTGACTTAGTTCTATAACACTTATTTTTGAAGTTTATCTGTTTACGGATTGCTTTATAACCAAGATTGAAATGTTTTCCTGAAAATAAGTGTTTTATTAAGCAAAATATTTATTTGATAGAAAAGAGGAAGATTAAGAGTGAGGGGGATAAGATATCATGCTCTATACTATAAAGGGGCAGAAAGAAAACATTCACCTTGAAAGGCTCATACTTGTCACACCAAAAGCATCTATATTTTTAACTTAGAACTTGTACTATTAAGGTGACATAAAATACAAACATGTCATTATCTTATTGTCCGTGTAAAATAATAATTATATATTGACCATGCCCAAAGTTGGCATGTTGTTCAATAGACGGTGAGTAGTTGAATACTTCATGAGCATGAATGCATCAACTTCATTAAAAATTAAACACGCATACCCAAGAATTATGCAGCTGTCGGTGAAGAAAAACAATGGAGCATCAGGTGTAAAGATCATTCGCTTGAGAAATGGGATTGCACCAATTACCATGGCTAGAATCTGTAAAATGTGTGCAGTACCTCAATTAAAATCAAGTTTGTTCATATATTAACACATAATTGACATACTTAAATAACAGTAAACTAATCCAAAAAGAACATAACATCAACCTGAACAAACTTATATGTAAGGTATTTGCTCTAACAATTATGAAAGTAGGTAAACTGATTGCAGAAAACATATCGTGCATAAGTGGATTACCATATCAGGACAAGAAAGATGTAATGTCCAACAAACAGAGCGACAAAAAAGGAGGGATAAGGAAAATCCATCATATAGAACTAGAAATCTGAACAGTAATCACAGGTTCAATGTGGAGAATCTTACTGATGCAACGATAGGGGGTTGAATAATTTGCTGGAGCTTCAATTTCTCATAAAGTAATGCTAAGATATCCTTAATCTGCACTAACAACCATGTCTAAACATTAATCCATGGAAGAATTGAAATACAAATGAGATAAGTGAAAGAAAGCAATCACCAGAAATATAGTGCATAATACAAAAACTAAGCCATGAACAACAATTTTGAGACCAAAAGGAGTACGATTTGTGAATTAGACTTGAAGTGTATCGAAGGAAAGTTGATATTAAAATACACATCCACTTAAATTTCGGGCATAATCATGAAACAACAGATTCATTAACAAGGATCTCCATGATTTCATGGAAAAGTAATCAAGTGGCATCTACTCAACCCAAGTGCAACTTTAACAAAGAAAAAAAAACTTAACATGTGTGTATAAAGTCATTCTCACCTTCCATTTCTTTGAAGGATTTGAATCTGTTGTAGTTATCCCATCAGTTTGAGGAAGCAATGGAACTTGTTCAGGTGAACCACCATTGCTATTTAGAGTGCTCTTTATGGAATCAAGGCCTTCTTCATCAATGTAAAATGTGCCTTCTGGAGGAGGCGCCAACATATTAAATACATACGTGTAGAGGATGATAGCACCAACCTAAGAGAAGTGGGAATTAATAATTCCTGACTAGGACAGAACTATATAAATACACGAACTAGTGTAAATTACGAACAACTACGTCAAGAAACGTACCCACTGGCCAAATGATATATAGGCTGTTCCATTTGTGCTACATGTATCATAGTCTCCAAAAGGATTTGATGGGTCTCGACATAAAGCAGCAATGAGGACAAGCGGCACGTTCCCAATATTCCCTGTATGATAGAATTTTGAATGTAAGAATGAAGGAAAAGCAAGACATAGAAGACAATAAAGCTATTTGGTGATGATAAATAAGCATTAAATAATGTTGTTGTTGTTTTGGTATGTTAAGATATATAGAGAAGTAAAAGAAGAATAGTTGTGAGGGTTACCAATCCCAACATGTACGACTGTGAAGTTGAAGAAAGGGTATGGAGGGCGGATGATGAATGCAACAAGTAGACCAATGAGTGAACCTGATATTGAACTCAGAAGAACATTCATTGGTATAAACCACCAATCAAGCATCTTCTGCAGGGTAACAGCTTGTCCAAGTTGTGAGAAAATCAAGCATGGTAGCAAGAGTGAGAACACCAACTGCAGCAATACACGATCATTAATTGAATGGATTAATTGAGAGAATAATTGAAAAGGAAATTGAGAATACATACCCCATTCAAGAGTTTCCTACCACGAGAAGGTAAGATGTTAACATACTTAGAAGCCATTAGGAATCCCAATAAACAAACAGTAAACACTTTCGCAATTGGTAATACTGCTATCTTTATTGAACCTAACAATGTTTCTCCTCCTCTTCCTGTTACTCCTTCATTCGCTGATGATAACATTCTCATCACCATTCTCAGCATTCTTCTCTCTTCTCTCTTCTCTCTTCTCTCTTCTCTCTTCTCAATGATTTTCAAATATAAATATCAAATCTAATTCACGGACTTTCCATTTCACGCGCCTCACATCCCCACACCTTTTACACACTTCTTCACTATTTTATTCTTTTTTATTTATTATTAAACCCCTTTTTCCTATTCAACAATCAATTTAATAATACTTCATGAACAAAGTCTCAGGATTCCCAGAATATCAAAAAGTCAAACAACCAATTCATGTACATCACGCTAATTCCAAAAAACCAACTATACACCCTCAAAACAAGATTACTTCCTTAGATACCCAAAAAATCAATTTAGTACTTTTATAAATCTGAATTATATACAAAAGTAATAATAAAATATATATAATTTAAAATAGAAAATTATATGAAAAATAGAAAAAATATAATTTGAACTTTAATGTTTAGTAATAATTAATTTTATAGTATTTTGATGATTCATATTTAAACAAGAGACTAAATGATCATTGCTAAGTATTCTATCTCTACATATGATCTAGCCACAATATTCTACTTCTTACTCTTTTATTAGATAAGATCGTCCCAAATGAAGACACAATAACTTGAAATTGATTTTCGATCATTTAGACGTATTGCCCAATCTACATCAGAGTATACAAAGATATCAATATGACCACTATTCTCAATTAATCCCCTTCTAGATAATATCTCAAGATTCCACAAAGTTATATAAATAAAAGTATATAGAAAAGTGTAACATATATGATTTAAAATAGCAAATTATATAAAAGGTAGAGATATAATCAAAGCATTAATATTTAATAATTAATTACATATTATATTATAAATGTTTTTATAGTATATTTTAAAATTATACAGAAAATGAAATAATATGATTAAAATATAAAATCATATAAAAGGTAGAGAGATATAATTCGAGCATTATATCACAAATGTTTTTATATATATTTTAACAAATTATAAACTTGGTACAAAAAAAAGAAATAAAATTATAAACTTGGTACAAAAAAACGAAATAAAATTATAAACTTGGTAGCTATTAGATAAACTTAGTAATATCGATGCCATCAAACATTATCTAAGGATTAAGGAAGGAAATAATAAACTATTTAACCAATTGTCAAATCTTATTTACTTGTTTCTCGAGTGTTTGTTTTAAGCTACATACTAATAATTTGTTGGTATTACTAAGTGTATACCTTCACTTTTAAATAAGAAATTAATTTTTTTTAGATTTATGACTGCTCTTCCCAAATCCCAACAAATATCATCCCTAGAAATCGAACAATTGCAAATTACACTAACCACATGATTTTTCATTCTATTTGAACTATCAAAATGCTTTTAAATGGATATGATAATATACAAAATATTGTGCTTAGCATAAGGCACACTCATAATGGTTAACTTAAGAACAAACAAAATATTTAAATGACTTTAGGGAAAGAATCAAAGAGATAAATACATAATCATATCCTAATCAATAACAAAAATATATCTTAATCAATAATAAAATCAGATAATAATAATCAATCTTAACAAATTTCAATATTACCCCTTAGGCTTGTGCATATATATCGAATGCATCTAAATTGTCACACATATATAGATATTTTAAGACCTCTAAAAGAATTAGTGAAGATATATGTTAATTGATCATTTGAACTCAAATAATCTACTAATCTCCCTCAATGACTTATTTATGGACATAATGACATTCATTCTCAACTTCCATAAAAGATTGTAATAGATTTAATGTGCAAAGTTGTGGGGTAATTATTACAAGTAAGCTTTATACATTCAACTTTTCAAAACTTTAACTTCAAGAGAAGATGATTGAGCCACATAAACTTTCCTAGTGTATGCCTTTGTACTTGATCTAGCAACAACATTCTACTTTTTACTCTTCCATGAGATAAGGTTGTCTTCATTGGGAACACGATAACCTGAAGTTGATTTCCTATCATTCGAACATACATCCCAATCTACTTAAGAATATGTAAAGATATCAAGATGACACATGTTCTCATAGATCAATCCTCTTCTCGGAACCCTTTATGATATCTCAAGATTCAAACAAGTTAATATAGACCAACCTAATATGCATCAGATTATGCAAGGTTATCAATTTGATCTCTATTATTATAGACCAATCCTTTTTCTAGAGACCCTTAAATGTAAGTCAAGATTCAAACAATATCCTAATGGTTGTTAATAGGTGAATTAAGAAACTAACTCCTCAGAACACTTACTACAAAAGTATATTTAGTCTGGTTAGATAGTTCAAACTTCTTCACCCTCATCCCAAATTATCCTAATTCACTCTCCACCCCATTCCCCAATCTCCATTCTCAAACATGGTTCCCAAAAACCTACCAAATTTATGTTTGTGGTATAATAATACTGTTATGAGATTTTGTATATGGTCTACATTTTGATTATACTCAGAACTTACTACAGCACTTACATGACCAGTTGATCATTTGGCATAAAAAACAACATGTAAATCCCATTAGATATAATAATATAATACTTCTTTTACCTTTTAATATAAATGCAAAGATAACAACTAATCTTTTCCGTAGTGGCAATGGTTCTTTTCCATTTTACTAACACTTTTATGAACATGATTTCTCAGAGCAGAAATATTTTTAATTCCTTCAAATGCATTTCCAGCTTTACAATATCATAAGAAGAAAGGATATAAAAAGCATGGTTGGTGGTACAAAATAAGAAAAGCAGTAAAGAGCAGCATCCAGCATGCATAATACTATGTGGGAAGAAAGAAAGAAACAAACTAAAAGCAAAGATTACACTGATCTTAATTATAATAAGAAAAGGTAGCAAAAAAGAGAGAGACTATGTGGGAAGAAACGATTGTACATAATAGTACAGAATTAGGATTTGAAGAAGACAGAAATGTAAGAAAATCAAGAGGTGGTTATGAGAGTGGTGCGCATCATGGTCTTAAATTCACTGAAATCAACACGACCATCATGGTTGGTGTCAAAAGATACAATCATCTTATTAACTCTATCAATCTCATTCCCTTCATTGAGTCCAAGTTTTCCTAACACCGCTTGCAATTCCTTTGCACATATATAACCATCACCATTTTCATCAAATACTTTGAACGCTTCACGCAGGTCTGACTCTTCCTGATCCTCATTCTCCTCTACGTCTCCAATTCCAAAGTATGTATCCCCTAAAGACTCATGAAGTGCTACAAAATCCTCGTAAGTTAGGCCTTCATTACCTGCCACAATATTAATAAAAGATTTATATATGTATACCAGGAAAAGATATATAAGGAGTTAGATATAATAATAATAATAATAATAATAATAATAATAATAATAATAATAATAATAATAATAATAATAATAATAATAATAATAATAATAATAATAATAATAATAATAATAATAATAATAATAATAATAATAATAATAATAATAATAATAATAATAATAATAATAATAATAATAATAATAATAATAATAATAATAATAATAATAATAATAATAATAATAATAATAATAATAATATGATATAAAGTAGTAGTTGCCTGGCTTAATGAAGGAACGTGTGATAGAGTCTAGTTCTGTGAGGTCAGTATGAAGGCCTAAGAGGTTCAAGGCCTGGCTTATTTCCTTAATGGTTATCATGGAATCTCCATTCTTGTCAAACATGTCGAAGATTCGCCTGAGACGTAGTGAATTCAGACTCGGGCTTCGAAGGCGGAATGATGAAGATGTAATGTTCTTCATTGGTTGTCCCATACGTATACTCTCACACAATTATTGTTTGTATTTATTCAATGTTGTGGACTCAATTCAGCCTTAGAAGTGGCTTGGAATTGGAGATCAATAGATTTATGATTGCAAAAGTAGTAATGTTTAGATAAACTATATTAATATCAATGGTCCATACTTTCTCTATCTTCATCATGTGTGCTACTACGCTATATTAATAAGGGATGGTGCGTGTTTCTTGGCCTGCCAAAACGGACTTATTCTCAACCACCCTTTCTCTTATCAACCATAATAACAATAATAACCTAATAAAGGTTAATTGTCTCCAAAATGTGTTCCAAACTTTATTTCACCCAATAAAATTATAATACATATTTAAAATTAAGTAGTATAAAATATAATTAAAATTATGTGCTATTTTTTAATGTGTCATAATTTTATTGAACGATACATAGTTAGAAACATATTATCTCTATTCAAGAATAATCTATAAATAGTTAGAAACATAATAGCGTTGACTTTTACAATTGCACATGGACTTTTTATTTTTATGAAGGCAAGAGAAGGTTGAGGTAGCTTTCATACTCGGAACGTGTAGGATTTATTCAAGTCATCCTGAGCTTCTCAACTTGTTGGTCAAACCTTGATCTTCAAAATATATTCATTTAATGGGACAGCTTTGATTGGTTGGAAGACAGCTTCTTAATAAGTTGCCTGTAGACTAGTCAATTCTATTCAAGTGCATGGGTGTCCAAGTTCCTAAGGAGTATTTTAAAATTTAATATAAAATTTAATATGAAATTTAACATGAAACAGTTTTATAATAGAGCAAAAGATGACGAAATGAAAATATTATGTATTATTTATTTCCAATTATTATTTATTTTTTTTAAAAATATTTTAAATGAAAGTGAATGATATAATAATTTTGTATAAATCTTAATATTACTAGTACATAAATATTACACTCTTTAAATAAGTAATATTAGTAATTTAACAAATATTATTAGGTACAAAATAATAAGATGGAGTTTTTTAATTTTAACAATTAATAACCAAATTAAGTCTCCCAAAATTCATTATATGGCTTTGACTTTCAGTGGAGCATTCTATGTTCATCAGATTATAATATTATATGAAATTGGGCCTAGTGGAAATCAAGCCCAAGTTGAAAGTTTATCACAATCAAATATTAAATTCGGTGTTCGATTTCTAGGAGCGACACTTGTTAAGAGGGGCAGTCAAGAACCCAAAAAAGATTAATCCCTTACCCAAAAAATGATAAAATATCTTTGGTAGTACCAAAAAAAATATTAAACTCGGTAGAATTCAGAAAAATTAAATAAATAAACTCAATAGTTAATAAAAACCATCATTATAGATTTTTCTAAGTAATGACATTCAACAACTTGTGACGCTTTCCAGTAGTTTATGATTTTAATGTTCACTATTAAAATATTTTATTTCCTATGTTCAAAGAAATAAAGAATATGAAAATTAATTTTAGTCTTATTTTGATATTTTTAGGTTATTAGTAGTTGTAACTTTAACATTCGTTATAGATGCTAGGTGAATGGATATACGGTGATTGGAAATGGAACTTCATTTGGAGGAGCATAGATGAAAGGTAGTGACAGGGCAGTTTAGGGTTTTTTTTTTTGGTGGAGAGCATTTTCTTGATTTGAGAGAAATAGGTTGATGGGGGTGGAAAAAGGGTTAGGGATGAGTCGGGTAGATTTTTTTTTTATAAAATGTAAATTATGAAAATACCCTCAATGTTAAACTTATTGTAACTAAAGTAGTATGGTTATTTTTGTCCAAAAGTCTTGATGCACAATGTTAACATACTCCAACTAAAAGCCTAATTGTTGAATTATATTTGGCTATAGTTCGACTCGTTTATTTAATGAACTCAATTTTTAACTCAAGTTCAGCTCGTTTGGTTCATGAACCAAGTTTATCGAGCTAAATAACAATTCGAGTTTTGAACGAATATCGAGTTGATTCAGTTTATTGTCAGCCCAAGTCCTTGCATCAAAGATAGTTATACATTTACTACTTATAGCACTCCACAATAAAAGTCATTGACCAACTTTTTTTAAACTTGTACTTATCCCCTTAAACTTGTATTGCTTAATAACTAATATGTTTGAACTAATACTTTAGGGTGTCAATTATATATGGATATCTCATCGAGTCACTTAGTTGGTGTTAGTATAATGCACAACTTCCCACATACTATGATGCATAATGCACATATCATCATCAATTGCCTGAATGTTGGAATTAATGTTGTAGTATACGGTGATGCAATATTGTCGATATCGATTAAGGATATAATTATAGTGTGGGTGCTATAGATGTATATGTTGCTTGGCCAATACACCTAGTTGGTGTAAATCCTAAGGTTTTGGCTTAACTACTAATGGACAATTATACTTTGGTTTTGATAATTGACGTATTAAATATAAAATTTCAAGTATATGAACTACTCAATGACAAAATGTCTCAAGAAATAAGGAAGTCAATGACATCCCCTCTAAGAGAAAAAGAGTAATCGAATGTACACGTACCGAAAAAATCCAAAATAAACTCCAAACAAATCAAACCTAGGAGTGAGTCAATTGTGAACCCACCTAGGAAAGAAATCAGATTTGAGAACCTCAAAATTTACAATCTTCTAAACATGCATATATAAGCCATGAGAAAGGATGTTGTACTTATGATAAATATTTTGAATGATGAATTTCAGTATAGCACATATGAAATCCTTAGTATGAATGAAGTCAAGGAAGTTGCTGAGTACGATTGGTTGAATACGTTTGCAATTTGTGTATATATGAGGTACTTTATTTCTTTTAGTTATTCACTTTTTCATTTGGTGCTACTATATTATTGTTAACTGATCGACTCATAGTGTTGTGAACAACTACCCAACATAAAGGAAATGTTCATAAGGTAAGTGGATTAATTCGAATTATAACTTATTTTGAAGGAAATATACTATCAATTTGGAAATATACTACAAATTTAAATATCACAAATTGGCTTGAAGACTAATTTAAACAACATCAAATGGATCAGCGTAAAGATAAATTTAAAGCAAATTTAGTATACAAAATTTATGTAAAGGTAGTTGCCTATGTTCAAAAGTTAATTTTATTTTGATTTGAATTGTATTGCCCAAGCCAAAACAACTCAATAATTGCGACTATTATGTGATGTACTATATGAATAAGATCATCTAGCAATGACAAAAGATCATGGTATAAGCTGATACTTTATATGAATTCAATAATGTATTGTCATACTCTGAAGATTAGACAACTAAGGGAAGACTAGGCTAACAATGTCCAAAGTATTGTTGTATATATTAGTACATTAATTAGTATAGATAGACATATGTTGTATTGTTGGATTGTATAGATTTGGAAATAGACAATATACTTATTGTTATAATAATAAAGGATATTGACTATATGTGTTGTGTTTTTTAAGTTGTTGAATTTGCTTCAATTATATCAAATGGTACAATTATGAGAATCAACAGTTCTTGCTCTAGCATGTGCTATTGCAAGTCAACATTTGACACATTCAACAACACTTGAATGCACATCCTATTGAAAGTGGTCGTACATTCTATTGTGCTCATATATGCCGCGCTCAAAAACATTGTTAAATGTCATTTTTAAGCATTATTGTTTTGAATTTTGGCGTAGTGTAATGTTTTAACTATGATATAGATGACTGGAACTTGGACACTATGGAAAAGCAGGAATGCATCAATCTTTGACAACAAGAATACAATTATGGAGGAAATAGTGGATGCAATAAAATCCAAGTCATGGATCTAGATTAAAGAGAGGTATAAGTCCACAACCATATCTTGATTTGAATAGACTATCAATCCAATTATTTGTTTACATTTAGATGATGTGAGATTCTAAGATGGGAATGAAGTTCAAATTTTTTGTAATTATTGGATATATTGGGTCTATAGGTGTGGTGAGGAAATTTAGCTAACACTCCCAATGTAATGTAAGAATTTATACTAGGGTATTTCCTTATCTCAATTTCTTAATAAAATTTTGTACTTGCTAAAAAAAAAGCATCCCTTGTAGATAGAAATTAGCATTATATCATTAAGCATGTCACTAAGTCTTTTCGAGTGTTACTCCATTGGTGATATTGCATGGTTTCTGATTGAATATATATTCAATAAAAGATGCAATTGAGAATTGGTTGATTTGTAAGATTAATTATTAAAGATATGTTTTCTTATTTATTTTGGCCTCTTAAAAGAATGAAAGAAAACTAGTTTAGAATAAATTAATTCATTCCAGCAAACACCTTGATATTACGTTTTTAGGATTTGAGACAGAAATGTAATAGAAATATCCCTTATGACTGTTAAATATGTGCCCATCCTATACTAAAAGTATTGCATATCACATATATGATATAACTACTAATGGTTATAAACTTAAAACTATGAACCCAATCTAATAGGCCTGGTCACGTTAATAAGTATTATAGTAATCCCAGAAATGGTATTGTCAAAATTTTCGAAACTTGAACCAACATCTACTTATACATAATTTAGAGTAGTTTAATAACCTACAAATGTGCTTCATAATCATAACTTGGTCTTGGTCTTACATATTTGGCTTTCGATCTTCAAGTCAGAAATACCAAAAGTGAATTGACAATATGAGTTTGCAGTAATATGTTTTTTGATGAATCCAAGTAAGGTGACTTTTCCAGGAATCCTAGTAACAGCATCAACAGTGAGTTTGCCTCTCATTAAATCCTCAATCAAAGTGGTCACATTGGATGCTAATTCATCTGCTTCTAATGTGAGTCTGCATGGAAGTGTTGCTGACCCCTTTGCAGGAATATAGCCCTTATAGATCTCTGTCTCTCCAACCTGGTTTCCCTTATATAGCAGGATACTCTTTCCTTGTTCATGCTTGAAGCTAGCACGGTTTGGATTCTCAACTAAAATTTTCAGGTCAAGAGTCACGTTCAATTGTATGTCTATGACAGGAAGTGAGATTCTAGGTGCTATCCCTGTTGAAACAAGTAAGAAACTTTCTATTATTTGGTGGAGTCTCTTTTTTATACTAGAGGTACACAGACTTCTAACTTATCAAAGGACATGAAGTTGATGAATATAGCTATGGTTCATCATAATTTATAACTCTCATTTTGTAACTCATTTAAGTTATTAATGAAGTTGATGAATATAGCTATGGTTCATCATAATTTATTACTCTCATTTTGTAACTCATTTAAGTTATTAATGAATCATATACTAAATAAACGTTGAGTGCGTAAATAGGGCATGACTCTATATATAATAATAAGAAAGTAAATCTTAATACTAGAGAAGCTGATTAGTATAAATGGTACCACTTACAATTTGTAATAACTATTTCTAACAATACCTTCCAAAGTAGCAGAGACAAGCTTGAGCTTTGGCTCTTTGGTCTTGAAGAAGGTGAAGGCCAGGATAAGAGAGACTATGAGAATGATTATGAGTAGTAAGATGAGCACCCCTATGCAAATCACACACCTACGTCTTCTCTTCTTCATAATAATCTTTTCATGCAAATTCATCAAAACTTGCTCCTCCTGGTCATGCTTATGTTGTGTATCTGCCATGCTCTTCTTGCCTTTTGATGATGATGATGCTAATTCATTTACAACATATCAGGTTTGATAGATATATGGGAGAACGAAAGAAAGAAGAGTCAATAATTAAGTAATGCCGCTCCTTGGTCCATAACCATAGTAATTAATTAATATCCTAAGGTAGTAGTTGGTTGTTGTGAGGCACTCTCCAAGAAATTATGTCAATTATAGTTCGGCCCATTAACAACTTGACACGTATTAATTAAAATAAAACACAAAACATAAGTGAGGTAGAATCAGTGCTAGTTATTTTATTACATGTTAAATTGTTATTAATCTGAATTATAAATTATGTGATCAACTAATAATTTCTCACCTCCTTAACTATTGTAACCTCTAACTAGAATCAAAGCACACTAATTGCGCGGCAACAAATTCCGTGTCCCAACTGCATATTGAACCTCTCTTTCAATATTGTCAAAAATCATCTGCTGGAGGGTTTATAAGCTAGACATCCTATCGTAAAAATCTAAAGACCCTTCTCCTTCAATTATAACATAGCAAAAATATGAGGGAAAAAAAAAATACTAATTTTTAAATAATATTATTATATTATCTATCATTTATATTTTATTATTATTAAGTTTTTAGAAGAAGTAATACAAATTAACGATAATAGATAATATATTGATTATGTATAAATTTTTATACTGATACTAAATGAATATTTCAATCTTATAACATTGTCTTATAAATAAAGAATCCCCACCCAATTTGCTTACACAGTACTGTAAATTCATCAACGGGGCTAGGGTATTAGGGGCATCGTCGGCCTTATTTAAGTGAAACTATGCTTGTCCAAATTTCTGATTAACAATTTTAAAATGATTTATTCTAAATGCAGCGGAATGGACATGTTGAAAAGAAAAATGATTTTTTCCGACGGTGGCACTTGCAATTGATTTATTAAATGTGAATAATAATAATGTTGGTAAAAGTTATGAATGTATTGTATTACAAGCAATATGCTAGCTATCACCTTCATTATGGAATACGTGAGAAAGCACGAGCTGGTCCACATTGAGTGTTAAATATCAAATTGATCATATTTTACATACTTTATGTATGTCACTTTAACTATTTAATCAATTCAAATGAATGAAATTATGCTTAAATAAGATTAAAATTTGTTTAAATGGTCAAATGTCACATCTTGAGTGTTTTGTAGGCGTAATTCAGATGAATAATTGCAAAAAAAGAAGTTCCGAACAAAAAACCAGAATTTAGTCATGATATGCCGGAGTAAAATCACAATAACTCATTTGTTCACCATTGGATTGAGCTGAAATTTTGGTATGTTGTTCCTAACTGATGGAGCTTCAATGTAAACAGTCGAATTGTCGAAATGAGCAACAATTGCTGCATTGAGCTTGATGTATACACACTTATTCACCATTTATATGATTCTACCACCCCATGAGTTGTGTTTTAACCCTATCCTACTTACATCTTGTGAACATGAGTAGCCAAAACCTTTTTGGGATTGAATGTAGCATGAGCTTGGTGTATACACACTGATTCACCATTAATTTATGAAGTTTTTATTATATTTGAGTTTTGTATTTACTTTATACTTACTTTAAGTTTGATCACCTTATTGCATGATTAGTGAATAATTTGCTTAGTCTCTTACTTGCATTCTTCTAAACTTGCATTACTCAACAAGTAGTACATTTGCTAGACATAGACTTATATTATTTGTCTTTTCATGCACTTCACTTTTTGGTATCTAGACATAGAACTAATACTGTGATTTTATAACTTTCAAATTGAATAACATGTGTTACTAGACATAGAGATGTGTTTGAAGATTCATAAAAGTGAATTTTGTCATTGTAGTTACTAGACATAGATCTACTTTTGATAAAATGTTAGTATAGACCAAGACATTGATGACTATACAATTGAGGTGTTGTATTTTTACTCAACTTACATGTTTGTATCACATAAGGGCATGATTTTGTAAGTCATATTGCTTATTCTTATGTAGAAAAGTCTAGGCATAGATCTTTCTTGCATAAGTTGCTAAATTGACTAAGACAATAACTTTTAGTAATTTTGAGGTCAATGTATGAATAATCATTAGTGAATGAATTTGCCTTAAGAATTAGATGTTTATAGATAGTAAGTATGAAGTTCAACCCAACTCTCTTTATCTTATCATTACAATTTCGATTTACTTGTGTCATCAAACCAAAAGCTCCTTTTCACAATCAACTTAGAGTAGCAATTTTTAAGGCTAGTATATAGGAGGTCCTTGTGGATTCGACAATCCCTTAATCTATATTTTTTTTCAACACATATGTAGTATTTTATACACCTATTTTCGGTTAGAAAAATGGAGCCATTGTTGAGGACTTGCGTCTAGATACTTAGCCTCACAATTTTTGTTGTTGATATTTTAGGTTCTTAATTTAATGTTGAATTTTCTATTCTTACTTTTGTTGTTTTCTTCTCTCTGAGCGACTAAGTACTACTATCTTAAGATATTCAGAGATTCAGAAGTAGCAGTTGGCCAAACAAGTAAGTGAGCAGTTAGCAAAGCAACCGGTCGAGTACCAACAACCAGCATTGGATGCATGCACAAAATTGGTAAAAACTTAGTTTATGAAAATGTTGTTGAGGAAGAATGTGATAATATAATTAAGAGAGATTGAAACAAATGAGAGTAAGTTAGTAGAAATGATAAAATTATTAAAAACGGGGGGAAAAAGAGAAAGAGTGAGTCGTAAGATAGGGTGGATTAGTAAAGAAGGAAATAAAAGGAACACCCTCAGTGACTAATTTCTAAATAGGGTAAATATTATACTGAAATGGTATAAACAACCAAATGTTGTACTATTTTGGTTGCTACAACTATGTGATCCTTAAGGACACATCATACATCAAGCTATTGACGTTAAACGAGCGCTTCCTAGGAGGCAACCCAATTTACTTTTCTAATTTTGCATTTGTTTATGTTTTTGTATCTTTTGTGCTTTTGATGTGTGTTAATGTGCAAGTTTGGAGCTTAACTTTGTTGGACTGAGAATAGTCCAAACTCCGCGGAAGGGGTGAATTTGGCCAAACTTTGATAAACTGAGTGGGTTGTTTTAGTGAGAATTTTTGGCTTCTAAATGTGATTGACTATATGACTTGACTTGTATATTGTATGATGAGTTAAGTACTTAAGGAGTAACATGTTTATGGAAAATGTATACTTACTCTAATTGTGATAAGGCATACTTAGTCACCATAGTCTTATGAACTTTAAAATGATAACATGAAGTTGCCTTAAATCAGGAGGATGTATGAGTAAGTTGAGTGATGTGAGTATTGAGCTATACATTTTGCATGAAATTTTTGAAAAACTGTAATAACTTGCACTGTTGATTTTGCTTGCATATCTAAATAATCTAAGTTGATAGAAAAATATGGATATGATCAATGCATTGTTTGATTACACGCACTTGGCCTAAACATGTCTTAAATGACATATTATCTTTTGTTAGCCCCATTCAGTATGAATTATTTGTTGATTGCAACCTTGAGCTAGTAATGAAAGTTATTATGTAGTCTTAGTTCTAGTAAGATGAGAGAGTTAAGTGTTAAAATTGTAATCGAGTTGGGGAGAGGAGTAATAATGTATGAAAAAATGAAAAAGAAGTGGTTGAACCACCACTCATCTTATGAATCAAAAAGAAAAAACTCTACAAAAGAGTAAAATAAAAAATGAGTGGGGGAGTATTAAAAAGAAAAGGGAAAACAAAAGTAACTTGCAGTATAAGTAGAAGTGATGCATAAAGTTAGAATGTGTTCTCTTAGCCTATTAGAACCTCTTTATATATGGAAAAACCATATATTTTGTAGCCCAACTACATTACAATCTATGAAAAGACCTTAGTGATCCATATTCTATATCATTATTGATTAATCATGAAATAATAGCAAAGTTAACTTTGTTTCTTGTTTATTGCATGTTTATGAGAGACATACACTATCAAACACTTGAGAGTTCACAATTCCTGATTTATTGGCATGTGAATTGTTTAAATAATGAAGCTTCAAATAGATTATGTAATTAAAAATGACTTGCATGAATTAGATATCATACTTTCATTTGAGCTTGAAATTCCCTAGTGCACTTGCCTAATTGTGGGAACAACATGTTATTTGAATGTATGTCATGATAATTGATGTGTAAGTCCTACATGAAATACCAAGCATGTTTTTTAAAAATCTTAGCTTGAACTCGTGTTTGAGGATAAACAAGGTTCTAGGTTGGGGAGAGTTGTTAAGTGTCAAATTGATCATATATTATATATTCTCTTTATGACACTTTAACTGCTTAATCAACTCAAATGAATAGAGTCGTACATATATGATTAAAACTTATTTAAATGGCCAAATTTCACCTATAGAGTGTTTTGTAGGCTAAATCAAGAGGAATAATTGCAAAAAGAGAAGTTTCAGACAAAAAACAAGAATTACGGCATGACATGTCAAAGTCAAATTGTGATTACTCCTCCGTTAAGCGTTAGATTAAGCTGAAATTTTGATATGTTGTTCCTAACTCATAAGGGTTGAATTGAATGGTCAGATCATCGAAATGAGCAAAATTCACTGCATTGAGTGTAGGTTTCCGTGCTGAGGGCACAAAGCAACGAAAATCAATATTTCGTAATTGTTTCGTATGTGTTGAGTGTACCCACTTGCGTTGAGCGCAATGGGTGGTGTGATGAGCACACGGAGGTGCACCCAAGACAAGTAGGTGTGTTGAAAGGTCACCATAAGTCAGTTGGAGGTGCACTAAGCGCAAAGGACAACACCTGAAACTATTTAAGGACTTCCAACTCAAACCAAAGTACATACACCTTGTAATATTGATTTATAATGCTTATTTTTCTGAGTTTATAAGATAGTTTAGCTCATTCTAGTCATGGAATCGAGGTCTACGTATTATAGGAGTTAATCTACACTCATTTATGTGTGGTTCTACCATCACATGAGTTGTGTTTTATCCTTATCCTACTTACATCTTGTGAACATGAGTAGTTAAAGCTTTTTTTTAGGATTGAATATAACATGAGCTTGATGTATACACATTGATTCACCATTAATTTATGATGTTTTGATTATATTCAAGTTTTGTATTTACTTTATACTTGTTTTAAGTTTGATCACCTAATTGCATGATTATTGGATAATTTGCTTAGTCTCTTACTTACATTATTCTGAACTTGCATAACTCACCAGGTAGTACATTTGCTAAACATAGATCTACTTTTGATAAAGTACTAGACATTATTGGCTAACACAATTGAGGTGTTTCATTTTTACTCAACGTACATGATTGCATGACTAGTTTTTTTGGGTAGTGGAAACAAGATGGAAAGACTTCATTGTTGCTACTTTGGTTATTGTATTCGTTGTTTGCAGAACCTACAATTTTGTAGTTGTTATTTTGCCTCCTTTTTGTGTCATTCCAACCATTGTTGTTTTGTAATTTGGTTTGGAAAGCACTCTCTAGTGATCCTTCTTGCCTCATAAGCCTTCTTTGTTCTTGTGTTTGTAATGCATTCAAAACTTCTATCAAGGTGATGCTTGACATATCCTTAGACATTTCCAGATATGAAATTGCAGCTTCATGTTTTCTAGGAAATGTTACTAGAATCTTTTGAACTATTCTAAAATCAGAAAATTCAGTACCAATAAGTCTTACATTGTTGGTAATGGCTAGAAGATTATCAGAGTACTCCTTGATTGTTTCTGAATCTCTCATCTTTTGCATTTCAAATTCTCAGATCAAATTCATTACTTGCATCCCTTTGATCCTTTCATCTCCCTCATATTCTTGCTTCAAAAAATTTCATATTTCACTGGTTGTTTTCAGTGTCATTATTTTTTTAGAAATGGTGGGTGAAATAGTTGCATATAGACATGCTCTTGCTTTGAACTTTCTTTGCTTCATCTTCTTCTCATTTTTAATTTGTGCAACATTTGGATTGTGTGGAAGAGTTGAATAACATAATCTTTTTCAATGGCTTCCCACATATCATTAGAATTCAAGAAAGCTTCCATTTTAACAGCTCATACATGATAACTCTTTCCAAAAACACTGGAGGTGAAAATGCAATATACACTACTTCTGAATTCATTTTGACAATCTTAGGCAATAGAAGGTAATAGAGAAAGTGTTTTGGTTGTGTTTAGTTTTGGTTTGTGCTTATTCTCACATATCCCTCAAGATATAGCTCAATTTGTTGGTTATGTAGTAAGCAAAAGTGCAGAGAGGAAATATGTGATGTAAAATGCTTGATTTTATTCATCAATAAGACACATAATTAATTCTAGGAGTGAGCCAAGTGTGATCTAATTTAGGAAAGATATAGGATTTGATAACCTACAATTTTGAACTCTTCTAAAGACTCGTCTACAAGCCATGGGAAATGATGTTGTGCTTACAATAAATACCCCGAAAGAAGTCTTCGGGTTTAACATAGATGAATTCATTAGCATGGGTGAGGTGAATGTAGTTTTTGAGCATGATTGATTGAGTGCCTCTGTCATTTGTGTATATATGAGATACTTTATTTATTTTTGTTATTCACTTTTTTATTTGGTGTTACTATATTGTGGGTAAATGACCAATATATCTATATTTTAGGTACTTATATGATAATTTTGTGAAGGATCAAAAGTCAATGATGTTCTCGTTGTTGCATTAGATATCATTTTTATTGAATGATAAAAGTAATGATGCAGAAAGGAAACAATACATTGCCAATATTCTTTGGAAAAATCCCGATAAGGAATTGATTATTACACCTTATAATATCGGGTGATCACTTTTTGTAAACATAATATGTTTTCTCTAGAATGTTTTCTAACTATACTACAAATCTATTGTATGATAATAGGTGGTTTCAATAATGTATTGATATACACTAGTGATCAGATTACACAACTTAGGGAAGAATTGTCCAACTTTGTCCTAAGTATCTGTATAGATTAAATTAGTAGAGTAATTACTATAGATAGGCATGCAAGTATATTGTAAACTAGTTGTACTATTGGATCGTATAGGTTTGGAAATAGACAATGTAATTATTGTTGCAGTAATAAATGAAATTTGTTATATGTGGTTTGTTGATATATATGTGTGGATCAGTTTTATATAACAATTTTGTTTAATGTATTGTTATATCTTATAGTACTGTCATGAGAATCAACAACGCTTGCTCTTGCAAGTTGTTAAAAGTTGACAATTGACAAATTCAACGCCACTTGTTTGAGCAAGTGATGTTCAAAGTTCCTCTTTCAATAGAGATTTCAAAGAGTTGTTCAATCTAGCCTTACTTTCTATGGGGCTCACATAGAGAGTACTCAAATGCGCTATTGAATGTTAATTTTAAGTATTGTTGTTTTATAATTCTGGCTAGTGAAAGTTGTCCATAGACTTGAATATTTGTATAATGAGTATGATTTAGTTTTTAATAGAGTGACTCAGTCTTGAACTATAGTCTTGATATTATATCACTCACAAACTTTTCATTAAGCTTAGTCAATAAATCTCGTGTGTTAAGATCCTACACGTCTATCTCAGTCTAGTGAACACTCTAAATATTATGCACATAATTTTATAGGAAGAAATCTCACTTCCATATTCACATAGATGAGTCTATCAAGAGTACTCATATAACCTAGGTATTCCACTTCAAATAGAATATAGATTTCATTAAGAGTCTATTAATTCATCATCTTGTTACTCATAGAATCATGTTTCTCGTTTGTTTATGAATGACTAATCATTCTAAGGATAATAATCTCATTCTTATATAAGTATTTAGGAAATTCTCTCTAGAAAGTTTGTTCGTTAAAGGGTCTGCTAAATTACTATAAGTGTGTATACGATTAACTCTAACAGTTCATGTTGAGAGTAGTCCTCTAATAGTAATGTGCTTAAACATATCTCTCATTTCCTACCGGTATAATAACGATTCTAAACATTTGCAATATTTGCGGTTCTGTCACAATAGATCAATACGAACGGTATGTGATTTTTCATAAAAAAATCTATGTTAGTAGACTTCTTAATCAACTTGCTTTTTCACTAACTTTAGCCAATGCTATTATCTCATATTCCTTAGTGGTCAAAGTCAAGATAAAAAAATTTACTTCCAAGAAATAGCTCATCGAACAATGCTAAATATATAGTTAGTGGTTTATTTGGAAACATTTGAAAGAGTGTTCCATTCTACATGGCTATATCCTTGAAGCATAATTATAAACTTTTCTTGATATAATTCAAGGTTCACTGTTCTCTTAATGTATTTCTTTACACTTTGAATAGCATGTCAATATTCTTTATTAGGTCTACTAATAAACCTACACAATAATATCACCGACATATACAATGTCTAGTATAGTGTAATTAGTGAAATATCAAAAGATGCAAATGATCCTCGCATAATCAAATTGTCTAGCACCAACATGAATGTTGCTTTTACACTAGAATCATATAGTGTGTAAAATCATCCATAGTTAAAGTAATTATATTTATTAAGTACCTTCTCATTATAATAAAATTTATCTAGAGAAAATCATTTTTCTAACCTAATAGGATATTATGAACAATGAATTAGATTGAATAAGTCATGGTCCAAACCAATTAGATCATTTTTAAATTGAGTCTGAGTGAGTTAGACTTATGTTCACCTTAAAAATTGTTTAATTTTTTTAAAAAAGCAAAAGACTGATTTAAAAATTTGATTAAAACTATACTATAAATTACTTTGTGGTCCATATGGTCAAATTATACTAAAGTTTTACATTATTTATTAACCTCAAACAATGTGGATAATCTTAAATATAAAAAGTTTTGTGAAAAAAAGAAATATATTTAATATAATAATTATGCAAATAAATAATAATAATGAAATGAAAGAAATGAGAGAGAATTGAGAAAAGAAAGGGAAAGGGAGAGTTGGAAGAATGAAAAAGTTGTCCTCCTCGGCTATTCCAACAACCTCTAGTTTCAGCTTCAGCTCTAACTCTAACTCTAACTCTAACTCAAACTCTAACTCTAACTCTGCTCCACTCACAAATTCATTTACTCATCACTTCCATTCTTTGAATTGAATGGGCAACTGCGGTACTCGTGAGGAATCTGCTGTCATTTCCAATGTTCAAGGTTCTTTCTCATTTTTCTCAATTCAATTCAGATCTATCTTTCTTTCTTTCTTTCTAATTGAATTCATTGTAATTGAATTTTACAGTTCAACAATCTGCCTGTGCTACTAGTAGTAATAGTACAAAGAAGCAGCAACAGCAACACAATCGGTCCGTGTCAGATCCAATCGACTCATGTTCAACCCCAAGAGATGACGTCAGAAACAACAACACACTCCTTTATACACACGTCATTGCTTTCACCCTGTACGAGCTAGAGACTATAACTAAGAGCTTCCGCTCAGATTACATCCTAGGTGAAGGTGGATTCGGCATTGTATATAAAGGCTACATTGATGAGAATCTCAGGGTTGGTCTCAAATCTCTTCCTGTTGCCGTCAAGGTTCTCAACAAGGAAGGCCTTCAAGGACATCGAGAGTGGCTTGTATTCTTACTCTTATTATTATTAGTTTATTACACTCTTTTTCCTTTTTCCTTTTTCCTTTTTCCTTTCTAAAAAGATCAACAATTATATAATCTCTTCCTGCAGACGGAAGTCAATTTTCTAGGGCAGCTAAGGCATCCCAATCTTGTTAAATTGATCGGCTACTGCTGCGAGGAGGACCACAGGCTGCTTGTCTATGAATTCATGTTTCGTGGAAGTCTAGAAAACCACCTTTTCCGAAGTATGAAACCTTTTAATCCTTTCCTTTTTCATTTCACTCTTCAGAATACATAATAAGACTTGCTTAATAAAGTGGACAATTGAGTTCATATCCAATTATGTAGTTTCATAAAGTCAACCATTCACTCATCACTGAAAGAACCAAGTCATTTTATGAAAGACAATATTCTTTCAGGAGACATTGTTTCAAACTTTGTAAACTCAAATGACCAATTTGTTCACATTCCCACAATTGATTACATGTGTAACACACTTGGATCATGTTATATTGTTTGGGGGAAGGTGATAGACAAATAGAGTTGCAGACATAGTTTAGTATCTAGTAACATCGCCTGGCTATTCCTTTTTTCTTCATTTTAAAAGGATTGTGCAGCGGTTTCAGCTTGCTAAGCAATGTCTCTCTCTTTGTACATAAAATCAGAGAACTGTGCCAGAGTAGTCGCAGCTTCCTCTTTCAATGGTTTCTCCTTTATCTTTTCTCGCATAGTTTATTTCCCTTATCATGTCTCACATGGTTTATTATATAATTTATGATGACTCCATTAAAATAGCATCTTGTGAATAAAAACGTTGTCAATACTGTCAGTTAAGAAGCTAAGATTTTTCCTAGTTTGTTGGTGTGATTTTTCAACTCAAGTTGATATGACCTTTCCTGAGGCTTCCAGAGGCAACTGTCCCTTTATCATGGGCTACAAGAATGATGATTGCTCTAGGAGCTGCCAAAGGACTTGCCTTTCTCCACAATGCTGAAAGGCCAGTAATCTACCGTGACTTCAAAACGTCTAATATATTATTGGACTCTGTAAGTTTCTGCTATTTTAAACTTAATCTGAATATATATTTTGACTGTGTAATAAAGGAATTATTATCTTCTTTTTCCCCACTTGGTGTTACCAAATGACATTACAGGACTATACAGCCAAGCTTTCGGATTTTGGACTTGCTAAAGCAGGACCACAAGGTGATGAAACCCATGTATCCACCCGGGTCATGGGGACATATGGCTATGCTGCCCCTGAATATGTAATGACTGGTATGGCCTCAGTTTTTCAAATATGTCCAGCTTTATGTGCATGACACTCTGACTGTCTTGACTATTGAAGGAAGAAACTTTAGCTAGTCAAAACCTGGGGGTGACTAACTAGGTATATGGAGTCAAAACGGTTGCATCATAAATCCATCTCAACAACTGAGTTAATTTCAATAATGTGTAACAGGCTAACAGCAGATAAACATTAATTTTTCTGATAGAATGTGCACAAATTTTTTTACTTCAATTGAAGCCTCATCTGTGAGGGGATGAAATAGAGATGATTTCTGTTCTGGTATATCAAGGAAAATTGTTTATGGGTCAAAACCAATCACTGCTTCCAGTCCTTCAACCATGCAACTTTTGTTGTTAACATGACTAGAAATTTCGTAAACAGATTATGCTTTCCTCTTAAATCTAAATTGCAGGTCATTTTCCTATTTTCTTTATCTTTTCCTTCTGTAATCCTGTATTTTCGAAAAATAAATCAAAAAACATTTTTACATGGTACTATCATCTAGTGGGATAAAGGCTTGGTTACTGTTGTGTTATTGTTCTGTCACATAGTTCACAAAAAGAATTTTGGCTGAGCATGTTACATGATATACTTCTGATCATTTTGCATGCTTGGAAATGTTTGAGCATGCATGTCTAAACAAAGCATATATGAAAAATTTCAGGCCACCTGACAGCCAGGAGTGATGTGTATAGCTTCGGAGTTGTCCTTTTGGAGCTCTTAACTGGAAGGAAATCTGTTGACAAGACAAGGCCTGGAAAGGAACAAAGCTTGGTAGACTGGGCACGACCAAAACTTAACGACAAAAGGAAGCTTCTACAAATAATTGATCCTAGATTGGAGAATCAATACTCAGTCAGAGCAGCACAGAAAGCATGTAGCTTGGCTTACTACTGCCTGAGCCAAAATCCCAAAGCCAGGCCACTAATGAGTGATGTAGTTGAGACATTGGAACCCTTACAAAGTTCTAGTGTTGGTGCAGGTGAAGTCTCATTGTCAGGATCAAATAGTGGAAATGGCGGTGGGCCATTCGCTATGAACAAAATCTCCGACTACCGGATGCGGCACAAGTTTTCAAACAATGTTGGCCCTGGTGCCACTTGTCGGTCTCCGAACCCAAATTGCTCACCTGGTGCTCCAGCAGCATGCCGAGTCAGATGATAATATCATGCCATGTATCCTTTCTATGTTGTGCTTCTCAATTTTTACTTCATATCAAGAAATTGTATTTTCTGTTAAAATGTGGCTGCATCCATGTATTTGTTGCTTTGTACATGGTTTTTATGGTGACAAGAAGCCCTGGTGGATAAGTTTATGTATTGATGTTTGGTCTTCTCTTCATTTTGGTGTGCACAAACTGTTAGTTTCATTGTGACATCATAACTAATATAATTTTTGGTACTGGTGGTTAAATTTATGATTACTTCGTGCAAGTAACTCAACTATTTCACCACTAGCTCAACGTTAATGGATTTGTCATTTGAGCATGCCTTCATTCATATCTTATAAACATATATTTCACCACTACCCATGTAATAATTACCTAAAAAGGGAAGTATATCTGATATTCCAAGAAGTATATTAGTAGTCTACGTGCCATTCCTCTGACGAGTTGAAAAAGCCATTCCTCTGACGAGTTGAAAAATATATGTTTAAGTTAAATGTATAATAATTAAGTGATTTGTTGACTAATTATAGCAAATGATACATAGAGTGATACGTTTTTTGGGAGATGTGTTATCCTAAAAAGATATTATATGAAAATCTAATTCAACTCAACTGGACACAATTTAAGAGCCACAATCTACCCAATACCCACCCTAACCCAACCCAAAGCAACCCAACTCTTGACCAAAAAATAGGTTGAGCCTTGACCAAGTTCCCAAACAAAAGCAACTCACTCGCCTGAAATGATATTAATTTTTTTTAGGTTTTAAAAAAACAATGTTTTTTCTTTCATTCCCTTCTCAAATCATCTTCTTACTTTATATTCCGCAAGAAAAGGTATAACTAATAAAGAACTCATTAACATAGTTTTGAAATTTGAGAGCACAATTAAATAGGAATAAAAAAAAATTAGGTGTACTTGAGATAAATTTGGACGAGTTTAGCTTAATCTAAACAACCTAATGTTATGATAAGGTTACTTACTTGGACCTAAACCTGGTCGATTATGACTTGATGGCTCATTCGTTCGGCATCTTTCTAAGCAAAAAGGAAAAAATAAATAAGTTGGTGTGAGATAGTGAATATTTAAAGGAATTTAAAATCATAGAGAAAATCAGAGAACAGAATAATTAGTTCTTTCAAAGTTAGATTCATTATCACTTATTATTGGTACCTCATTTTGAAATAAACGAATTAATTTGCCATGATTTTTTGTCTTTAAAACTAGGTTAAATAATAATGACTTTCAAATATATTTATCATGTTTCTTATTTTCATAAAAAACTAATGGGTTTGAACATCCAATTTTATCCAGCCCAAAAATACATCTCCAAAAATAATTTTTGACAAATAAATAATTTTCATAATATGATAAAAACAAAAATATATAACAAAATAAATCAATGTGATAAAAAAATTGAGTTTTTGGATACAAACAAATCAAATCAAATGAATTTGATATCAATTTTATTGAGTTGCATTACTTTGATAAAAAAAATTAGATATTTGATTTTATCAAAAATTGGTCAACAAATAAATTAATGTTGCAATCTCAAAAATAAGTAAATGAAATCAAATAAAATAAATTATATATCAATTTCATTGGGTTGCATTTTTAAAAAACAAACAATCTTAAAAACTCTGAGATTTAGAAATACTGTAGGAAGAAACTATTGAAGACTAGATCATAGATTATCATGATTGTAGCTATCATATACTTGAACATTATAGAACAAAGACAGACAATACCTAGAATTGAGATGGAGCAATACCTAGGACTGAGCAGGAATAATCATATAGGTTGGGATAATGTACAAATTTGTTAATATTGTTATTGTTATGCGTATCTAAATTATTAAATTAAAGAAGAGAAAAGTTAACTAAACAATCATAATCCAATACAAGTACATTATTGTATGAATTACCAAATTATTGGGTGCTAAGTAGCTCATTATTACGTTACTTCATTAATACATTCACTCATACTACACAAACAGGACTTGAACATAGGCTTAGGAGACGGATAACAGTCCACTCCCATATCATGTCCATAAGCTAAGTTCACCAAAGAAACACACCATTGCAGATACTGTAAACATGCACTAATTTTGATGACCTTAATGTAGACTAGTTACCAAAACAAATGTAGACTGTATATAGTATTTATTGAAATTAACTTTTTAGTTATTATAGTTTATTTATTGAATTGAATACAAGTATTAAAATACGTCATAAAAGAACAAGCCACGTGAAAAGAAATTGAAGGCATACGGGAGACAAATAATTAATGAACAAGAAGTAATTTGTATTTGATAGGAAAAGGACGGAAGAGTTAGGAAAAGGCATGTGATTAATTATATAGCAGCAGCAGGAGCAGCAGAAGATGAATGTACTGTTACTGTACTGCTCAAAAGACGTTTAGCTTTTAACTCTATTCAATCAAACACTTGTGTTTTCTATTCCAAAAAAATTACCTTTTTTCTCTTCTTTTGGTGCTAAAATGTGCTGTTTAGTATCTCACCTTCCTTTTCGCCATTGATTTTGGTGCCAGCTTTCTGGTTTTGTGTCCAGTACACTGTTTGGTTTGACAAAGTCGGTTAATCCCACTAAATTATATAATAAAAAATACAAAATTACCTATGAAGAAGTCAAGAGGAAAAAGCTGGTTGGTGATGCCACAGTTGAAAGCAAAATGTCAAATGCTACGATTCATATTTTTGGGAACTGAGGTTTGATAGCTCCTTCTCCTCGTTCACTGCGCCACTACTTTCTCACCTAAAACAATAACACTACTATTTCTTAAATCGTAAAATCTGCTACAAAATAAAGGGTTTAAAAAATAATGTTTTGGTAAAATGTCTAAAAAATTCTAGCAATGTCTAATACAATTAATAAAGGGTTTAGTTTCTTAAGTGGTCTAATTCATTTGGTGTATAAAAATTGTTTTGTGGGTAAAGATTGCACACACTTCAATCATATCTTGAAAGTTATGATTATGTCTACTGTTGCGCATTATAACTTGGCGTGATGACATGACAATGTATGTTCAAACTGAGTACCTATTGGATGTTCATGACGGTTGTTGCTCCAGTGATCGCCTCTTGTCATTATGATTTTGTCTACTGTTGGGCACGTGGCTGCCTGGGAGCTTCCTTGGTTGTCGTGCCCGCCAAGGAAGGGGACATGACATGATGAGATACGACCCTACTCAATGTCTTTTCGTTTCCCACATTGATTGGTTTGACGTATTTCTTACGCATAATAAATGGGATGTATCAAATCTTGGACAACCATTGGATTGCACTTGAGTGCTCTAGTTGGATGGTGGAGATGGGTTTAACTCGAATTTCCCATCAGTCCATCGCTTTGATCTTTGTGCCGACCGTTGGATCATTCTCCTTAGACATCATCTCAACGGTTGGGGTAGGTGAAAGGACGAGGTTCTTGTGTGTTCCACATTTCATCCTCCCCTATAAATAGAGGGGATAATTACTTTCTTCATATCATTCTTCACCCATTTTTGCTCCATTCTCACTTTATTGCTTTCTTAGATACCAACCTCAATTGTTTATATAGAGGCCTTTTGGGTGGTAAGTGGTGATGTCATGCTCTCCTTGCTTGAGACGTCGTCGGAAGCAGTTATAGGAAGCGTTGTTCCTGGCGCCCCTTCTCTTGTGGGGTGGTAATCTTGGTTGGTTTGGCGATGTTCTCCGCCTGGAGTGCTCAAGTGTCTTTGCTTCCTCCGTAGAGTATCCTAAGTGTCTTCTATTAGCAATAAGTATTTCGACTTTCCTGTCGGAAGAACTTGGGATTTTTTCAGCCAGTTCATATTCAGAGTACTCTTCCTGGATGGGAGGAGTTTTTGTCGAGCCTTTCTCAGACTTGTTGTTCCTTGTGGGTGGTGAAGGCGACCATGCTTCAAAGGAGAGGATGGACTCGTCTTCAAATTATTATTCTTGCGTAGCAATACCTAAAGGTCACTACTCGGGCTAGTCTATCAGTACCTTGAGCGCTGACAGATTGCTCTTCCTGAGTAGCGGTACCTAATATTCATACATGGGTGGTCATGTGGATTTCCCTATCAAAGAAGGGATATCGTCCACTAAAAGGACTACCATGGTCAACCATGTCCGAATTGTGGAAGGTTGGCCAATCGTCGTGGTTGCCCATGTGGTCGGCACCTAGGATGACCATCCTTCTTTATCAAGTATTGGTGTGGATGAGTCAATAAATCATGCGTCCGAGGAAGTCTTGCCAGACATGCATATGCTTCTTAGTGGTCTTCCTAGGCGTGCATGAGCTGTTTGTCAGCCCAAAAGTTGTGAAGCTTCTGAACAACCCTGTTCAGTTGTGGGTTATGAGGTTTGAGTGTCGTCCTTGATGTAAGCTTGTAAGACTTGTAAAGACTTTGCTCGACAGTAGATTGCTAGGTTTGAAGTTTTCTCTTATGTTGTAACTTGTAAGACTTGTAATAGTTACTCAATCAATAAAATGACTTTTCTTCGATATTTTTTGTTATGCTTTTGTACCTTTAGTTTTATTTATTTTCTTTTTAATCTCCTCTTCTGCATAGCTTGTTCCGATTAGATTGATGAGGTGTTGCCTATCTCTGTTAGATCGACTTGATGGTCCAAATGGTTATTGGGTGTCCAAGGGGGAGTACATCCTTGGAGTGTGCCCAAGCACATATTCTAAATGAGATGCTTGGTCTTCATCTTAGGGGCAAGTGGGAATGAGCCCCATTAAGCCTAGTTGGAGTTGAGTTGGAATGGGAGTGGGAGTGACTTGAGGTAGTAATCAGGTGGCGGTGCATCTTCCCCAATAAACTTTGGTGGTCACTTGATATGGTGTGTTCCGGTAACATAGGGCTCTGTCAAGTGTCTGAGCTTGACCGACCTAAAGTAATCCAACCCGATCAACAGGATGTCATTTGACCATGATGGAGCAAACCCAATTTTAAATACTAATTATTTGTATTTCTTAAATAATATGCTAACATAATTGTTATTAGAACCATATTTTTTATACACATTTATCCGAATTTTATACTACTGTGACATGAGTCTTGTTACACACTGTATATAGAGTAGTATGATAAAAATGCATGTGATTTTTGTTGTTGTTGATTAAATGCATGGGTTTTTGTTAGCTGTTGTTCTTAATAAATGTATGGACAGATAATAGTAAATGTTTGATTAAAATAAATTGTTTAGTAGTGTACTTTGTAGAAGTTAAGATTGGTATAGTTTTTCATTTAATTTTTTTGTTATTGTTGCTCTTAATATTATCAGGAAATAATTCAAAACTCGTTGGCTTGCAGAACAACGAAACCACATCCAAAAAAATAGTATCTGCCTCATTCATGTTGGTTTTCCAATGTATAATTTTCCGACCGAAAACAGTAGCTAGTACCTAGTGCCTCATATCATATGGTAATAAGTAGATCCACGATTTCAATTAAAAAATAGTAATAGTAATGGTAAGCATTAGCAACACATAAATAAAATCAAAATACACAAAGACGAACAACAAATTGGCAATAAGTATACCCTTGGCATTGGATTAGAGATAGATCCAAAAGGCAAATGGCATAGAGAACCGTGTTCAAGTGAGAAAATAAAGGGAATCCTCTAGCCACTGTCCAAATCTTCACACCGTTATCTCTTTGGTTGTATGCTACTAATTCAAAATACACATAACATTCCTTGGCTTCAATGGGATTGGTCTTAGCTAGCTAAGTTAATTATTTGATATAGATAGGAGGAAAAAGTACATAAAGATATTCAAAAAAAATTTGTACTGTATGAGCTGAACCTATTATCAATTACCTATCATTATCACCTATTACTCTATCTCACTCTTGGCTTCTCC
The DNA here is from genome assembly GCF_001865875.1 of Lupinus angustifolius. Lineage (NCBI taxonomy): Eukaryota > Viridiplantae > Streptophyta > Magnoliopsida > Fabales > Fabaceae > Lupinus > Lupinus angustifolius. Next base: position 17,778,086 of record NC_032021.1, read on the forward strand.
CTAAAATGGATGCTTGTGCTATGCTCAGCGGTGGCAGCAATAATAATAACATTGAAGATGGCAGCAATAACAACAATGGTAGTAGTCCTTTGACTAGTGCTTCTAATAACTCTAGTAACATCAGCAGTGAAGAGCATTTCCATTCTGGACAAAGGAAAATGGTGAGAAAGAGGATGGCTTCTGAGATGGAACCAACTCATACTATGTTGCCACATAGTGCTATCGGTAGTAGGTTTCCTCGTCGAAGCAGCAACAACAACAACATGTCATCGGTACTAATTTGCTCTTCTTTAGCTCCAGCTGTAGAAAAAGCAACTAGTTTTAATAACAACTCCCATTATAAAACTAGTTCTTCTTCAAGAGTAGATAATAACGTCCATGTTGTTCCAAACCCCACTACTCCCAACTACTCCACTATGCTACTACCTTCTTCTACAACCATCAATCCCAACTATAACACTATTCAGAGGCAGCAGCAAGATCAGAACCAACTTGCATCACCTGCAGTGTGTGTATTCTCGGGTTTGCCCCTTTTTCCTGCATCTCAGCAAATAATTCATCATCACAATAGTACTAGTACCAGTGCTAATGTTGAGGTGGCTACTTCTCCTTCCATGGAAGACAATAACAACAACTCAGCAGCCACTGATTGGATCGATGGTATATTGAAGGATCTTATCCATAGCTCCAACAGTATTTCCATTCCTCAACTCATCAGCAACGTTAGAGAGATTATATACCCTTGCAACCCCAACCTCGCTGTTGTTCTTGAATACAGGCTGCGTCTTCTCACCTCTCATGACAACACCTCTACTGCTCCAAATAACAACTCATCTAACCCTGCACCAGTTAGAAAAAACAATACTATCGAAGTGGGAGAGGGTTTGAACCAAAACCAGAGGCCCTTACCCTCAGGAGGTAATGTTATACATGATAATTGTCCACCATATTCTTCATCAGGTGCTGCTTCTGTAGTTATGAATCAGATGTTGTCCAATTGGGGTGTGCTTCCAATCACCCATGACGGAACTTGTTCGGTGTCTGCTACTGATTTACCAACTCATCATGATATAAGTCATCAAGAGGAATGTTGTGATATTGGTGGTAATGAAGCAGACACAACAAGAAAGAAGAAAGACGAAGAGGGGTTGCACCTGCTCAGTTTGCTGCTTCAATGTGCAGAAGCAGTATCAGTTGAGAATGTTGAAGATGCCAAGAAGATGCTCCTTGAGATATCCCAGCTATCAACACCATTCGGAACATCAGCGCAGCGAGTGGCAGCTTATTTCTCAGAAGCGATATCAGCAAGGCTAGTGAGTTCGTGTTTAGGAATATATGCGACCTTTCCATCAACAGTGGTGTCTCACAAGGTAGCATCAGCATACCAAGTGTTCAACGGGATCAGTCCATTGGTGAAATTCTCGCACTTCACAGCGAACCAGGCAATACAGGAAGCATTTGAGAGAGAGGAGAGAGTACACATAATAGATCTAGATATAATGCAAGGGTTGCAATGGCCAGGACTTTTTCACATACTGGCTTCAAGACCTGGTGGGCCCCCTTATGTTAGACTCACTGGTCTTGGCACTTCAATGGAGGCACTTGAGGCAACAGGTAACCGTTTGTCTGATTTTGCTAATAAACTTGGTCTTCCTTTTCAGTTCTCTCCTGTGCCTCATAAGGTTGGGAACCTTGATCTTGAGATACTCAATGTTAGTAAGACCGAAGCTGTTGCTGTCCATTGGTTGCAACATTCCCTCTACGATGTCACCGGCTCCGACACTAATACCTTGTGCCTTTTGCAGAGGTACATACTCTTTTTCCTTTCTTTAATTTGCTTTTATATTTTACTTATTACTACCATCTCATCTAATAACTACATGCATATGAAACAATAGTAGTACTTTTGCTGAAACAATTCCAAAAGTTCTTCATTTATATTTTTTCCACTTTTAGTACACCACTCTTTTTATTTCTGCCTTTCTGTTTTCTTAAGAGAATTGGGAAACATTAATGATTATGACTTACTATGAATTTCTCTGTACTGCATGTAGTATGGAGTAGATTAGAAAAAACTGTTTTCTATGGTTGATTGATTACTGTAGGGGTTTGTTCACTAACGAATTAACAAAAACACGTTTGTGGGGGACAGGTGAATTTATTAGATGGGAAAGTATTGTATTTAGTTTTTTACTCAAACACTTATTATATCTACATTTCTTAAACCAATATTTTTATGAACAAAAAATTATTACTCGGTTTAGAATTATTGATAATTGCATGCGAAATATTGATTTTGAATAAGTTCATAATTTTAATTCATTAAATATCAATATTTTGGATTTCACTGATAGTATTTTAGTAGAAATAATTGGTAATAGTAGACAGTAGTATGGGTAATAATTGGTAATAGTAGTATGGGTAATTGGTGCAGGCTGGCACCTAAAGTGGTGACGGTGGTAGAGCAGGAGCTGAGGAACGCAGGATCCTTCTTGGGAAGGTTTGTGGAAGCAATACATTACTACTCAGCGGTGTTTGATTCACTTGGGTGTAGCTATGGTGAAGAAAGTGAGGAGAGACATGTGGTGGAACAACAAGTATTATCGAGAGAGATTCGTAATGTAATTGCAGTTGGGGGCCCATCAAGGACAGGAGAGTTGAAGTTCCATAACTGGAGAGAAAAGCTTCAGCAGTGTGGGTTTAGAGGTATCTCATTATCTGGTAATGCTGCTACTCAAGCAAGTTTACTCCTTGGTATGTTCCCATCTGAAGGATATACCCTTGTTGAGGACAATGGCATTCTCAAACTTGGTTGGAAAGACCTTTGCTTGCTCACTGCTTCTGCTTGGAGACCTCCCTTCCACATCATTAATTAATTAATTAATATATATTTTCTCTCACCATATCTAAGTCAAATTCCTCCAGCCGTTAAGGAGTGGTAGTGACCTGTTTATTTATTGCCTGTTTTCTCACTAGATGCCCATGTCAAATGTTCCATCTTTACGTGGGAAATGTAATAAAAAATTATTATCTCATATTTTATAAAATGGAATATTTATAATTATTAATATAAAGATTTACCCACAATTAATATATTATCTATCATTTAATTGTATTACTTTTCTAAAGAGTTTATAATAATAATAATGATGATATAATAACAACTTATAAAATAATTACAATATCAATATAATATATTTTCTCTATTTTTATCCGATTTTTTGTATAGTTCACACAAAGTAAGGTGATTAGTTAATATAATCAGATTTATTCGATGTATTAATAATGATATTTTTTATTAACAGAAAAAATGATATACATTAACAGTGCACGAGTCTTATACATTATCAGTACGATTAAAGATTTGTTGTTATCAAGCACGTCCTAAACCATTTAAATATGTCATGTTAGTTAAAAAATAAAAAATTAATGACTTTTTCTATATTTGCTTCATTTTGATTGGTTCGGGACCTGCTTATGGATAACGAATTATTGTCATTGTCAATACATCATTCACCATTTATATTTAATAATTATTGACTCTATAAAAAAGTAATACAAATAAGGAAATAAAGTATTTCTTAGTGACAGGATATAGGGTTATCTCCTCAAACAAATGAGAAGTTGCCATCTGACTAAAATATTTACTAGAAATAAATTAAAGTAAAATTAACAAAATATTATAACTATTGTTCTCTTCCTTATCCTATCTTCCCAATGTGAGGTCTCATACTCTAATATTTATTGTGGTTCTTTCTTAATTGTCTCTTCCCTACCATATATCTTCGTAAAATGTTTTCCATATTGCCCTAATGTGTCATTGATACGAGTTAATGGATTCAATTTCAATTTTTATACATTAGACCTAAGTAGGATCAGGGAGTAGGAAGTAAAAGAACAAGATATTAGATGACTCACAAAGTTGTTTAATGAGGTCTAAGAAAATGTCAGGCGGGTGGAGGAAAAACATCTTAGTGTCTACTTATAAGCACAAGGGCAACATACATAATTGTGCAAACTTTAAGGGATTAAACTCATGAGTCATACTATGAAGCTATGAGAGGGGATAAATGAGTAGAGGTTGAGACAAAAGACGAATATCATTAAAAATCAATTTGGTTTTATATCGGAGAGTTCGGCCATGGAGGTCATATACCGGCTACGACAATTGATAGAAAGATATATAACGATCTAAAGGAACTTGCACATAGTCTTCATCATTTTGGAGAAGGCGTATGACAATATGCCTAGAGAGATTTTATGAAATGATGTAGAGAAGAAAGGTGTTTGCATTACCTATATTCGAGTAATCAATGATATGTATTGTGGGGTCAAGATGAGGTCTCATAAGATTTTTCCATTGCCATATGACTACATCAAGGGTTGACATTGAATTATGTGAACATTCATTTTTGACGGGGTAATTTGTTTTTTCCAAAAAATAATAAGTGAATAAGATTAAAAGGGAGTGACCGGTTGAGCTTGCTGGAGGTCATTTAGATTAGGTTTTCTAACCTAATCCTCTCTTTATAAACCTTGTTTTTAGAAATAAGGAGAATAAGAATTCATATTTTGAAAAGAAAATAGAGGGAGGAGGCAATCCTAATTTTAAAAAGAGACATACTTTAGAAGTTTTTTGAAAATGGGAGAAAGCAGAGACTAAAAGAAAATGGTAAGGTAAATGCAATAGCTGATAAGAACTCAACATTATTTTCTTGATTGTTTTTCAACTCCAAAGAGGTATTACACTTGCGTGTCTTCCTTTTTTCGTTATTGTAATGTGCCTTCAATGTTGAACTATGGTGATATAAAAATAAAAATCACAGTTGTTGTTATCGTCGTCAATGCGGGTGTCGCCGCCACTACTAGCGGCGACAATATGCCCAACCATCCTCATGGATTGTCCCCTTTAGCAACCCTAACCTAAACCCCAAATCAATTTTATTCTTAACTCTCAAATCAATTTTTAATCTAAACTTCAAATCAATTTTAACCTAAACTCTCAAATCAATTTTTAATCTAAACTTCAAGTGAGTTTTAACCTAAACCCCCAAATCAATTTTAACCAAAATCCTAGAATCAATTTTAAACCCCAACCCTAAATCCCCAATTTGATTTCCTTTTCTTTTATTCACTTATTTTTTTTTGTTTCTTTTTTAATTTTTTTTTACTTTATTTGTTTTCTTACTCTGTTTTTCTTATTATTTGTTTATTTAATAATGTGTATATATATAAATGCAATAATATATATATATATATATATATCTTGTTGTAAAAGTAAAGAGAATTTCTTACTAAAACATCAATCCTGATCGTACAATGTTTATAAGATTCATTCAATCCTATCATGAAATGAAAGAGTTTATTTTTTCTATAATTTTTAGCGCTGCCCAATGCATCACATACACATATTATAATACATGAACACTTAAGTAAAGGTTAAAAAATGTCTAACTCATCCAAATGACCTTTATTTAATTCAGTAAATTAGGCTAGAATTATTATTTCCTATTGCTTGAAGGATGTAATTGTTCTTATAAATCAACAATTATTAAAAGATCCCTATAAGAGAATCACTCCTTCAATTTTTTGAAACATGAGTGGCCTTATCAATGTAGAAAATACTTTTAGCAATACATGGTGAAACATATAAGATGATCCATGATGATACCCTATCATTTTTTCTTTCTTAGGATGAATAGAGAGATTTATCTCTCTTTGAAACTTAATTGTTCTCTCAATAAATAGGTTTATTCTTTGGAATATATCTCATTCTCATTGCACGAGACCATTTGCAATGATTAGCATCATTCAATAAGGGTGAAACTAGAACTATATGTGTATTTTTAGATGGATGCAAGGAATATACAAAAGCTAGATTCTACTATTGATGTTGATAGATGGAAGATGATGATGAGAAGTTTGAGGACACTATTGGTATCCCTAAATGTTTCATTGATAGTTTGATACAAGTTAATGGGCCCAATTTGGAATACTTGTTAATTGCAGTGACCTAAGTGTAAATATGTAAATTATGAAGACGTACATGAAATATCGTAATAGTTATTATTCTAAAATAATAATCATAGGATGGTGAGGGGTAGTGGTCAGCAGAAGAGAGTTGGAGAGGGAAAGGAGAGGAGACAGGTTTAGATGGTGGTGATTTGAATGTGAACTATTATTACTTTCCTTTTCTGATTTGTTAGGGAGAGAGATAAAGACGAAGAAAAAGAAGGAAGGAGATAGAGAGAGATCTTAGAGGAAGATGAAGAGCGCGGTTTCGTCTTCGAGCGTGGTTTCGTCTTCTTCGTACGGTGGAAAAAGAAGATGGAAAGGGCTTATAATTGCGGTATTGGGACTCGTCATTCTATCAATGCTCGTCCCTCTCCTCTTTTTACTCGGCCTTCACAATGGATTTCACTCTCCTTCAGGTTACAATTCAGATCCACACCTTTCATTCCTCTAGATCCAATCCAATCCCTTTTCTTACTCCCTCTCTAACTAAATCTTCATTCTTTGCAGGATACATATATCAACACAAAACTTCTCCTTCGGTAATCACTCTCTTACAATCTTATTCTATATTTATTATTATTGTTATTATCATCATGTTCATGTATGTTGCTTTGTTCCACCCTTAACTTGCGTCTACTTTTCCACATCAGACTCAGAATGCAATTAAACGATATAATGTTGGCCATAACCATAATCGATCTGAGGTATTCGTTCCTTTTTCTTGCGGGCCACAGTAACCTCACTGCTTACACAAGTTTCCGTAGTCCCCTATTGAGAGATAGTTGAAATTTACTTATTTAGTCCCTCAATCACAGAAATTTATAGCAATTTTGTCTCCGATAGTAAAAAAATTGACCAATTTAGTCATCAATTATACAAATTTGACGTCATTTTAGTCTGTCAACAAAAGGAAATATCATTTTTGCCCTTTGTTCTTGTGATTCCTGAACTGAAGGACAATTCTGTTAACACTTTCTGTGTCTCGTTGTGCATGAACCTGATTTAACTTTCAAGCACACATCCAAAAATTTATATCTTTGCCTTTAAATTTACTTTGCAGGGAGATCAATCGAACCGCCTGCAGGACCTGATAACAAAGTTCGAACCGACTCTTCCAAAGGTTCTCTGCATAATACTCTGGTGGTTAATTTTTCGCGCTTCATTATACCTTTTTTGCCCCAAAGTATTTCTATTTATAAATCACTGATTCTCTTGTGCTTTTTTGATTAATGAGTGAAAATGCATGTGTTTATTCTTACTTACTGTAACTGAAGCAAGAACTTATATCTAATCAACTACATTGTTAAGGGTTTCAAATTTTATTATATGAAAGGAGATTTATAAGAATGAAATGCACGAAGGTACCGTACTAGTAAAAGGAGGATAATAAATCCTCCAAAACAGAAAGTGATTAATACATCAGAGCAGTAGAGAATATAAAAGTTGCATTAGAACTGGCTAATCCCTTATCATGTCTGAAATGGTAGTTCCATTTTAGCAAGCATTACCCAAACACCATGTATGAAATCCTATCGGGTGACACCATCGGGACTATGGTAGTTGGGTGTCGTGCGGCCATGCTCTGACTATGGAACGTTTTTTCCATCATGCCGACTCGTTATTCACCATGAAAAAGCGTTGAATTATGCGATTTGATGCTTCAACGCCCACTTTTACCTACCTTGGTGCATAGGAAATATAGTACAGAAACTAATATGCTTAGAAAAGAGGAAATAACAGCACCAACAAAGCCTTAGTCCTATTAGTTGGGGTCAACTACATGGATTGGAACATACTGTAATCCTCAATCATAAACCATGCCTGTGTTCGGCAATGGACATCCAATGTAAAACTTTTCGAATCTCTATGATGTGGATAGCACTAAGCAAAATTAATGTGCACATCAAATAAGGAAATAAAAACATGGTGATATTGGCCAACAGGCCAAGCCACCCTTTGGTGTTCTTGTCATAGTCCTTTTAGAGGTGTGTTTTTGTCATACAAGGAAGGAGATATTGGCCTTTTGTTGAATCATTCAATCTCCTAGGTTCTAGTTTTGCTCTTTTTATGTGGAGAGGACACCATATTTTCTTCCTCTTAATAAATATATTTTACTTAAAAGATTGACCAATGCACAAGACTTCTACCTAATGAGGTCTAGGAAGGATAGATGTATGCAACTTTACCCCCACATGCGGAGAGTCTGTGTCCAGGATTTGAACTCATAGTCCATAGGTTACAAGGCAACAAATATAATTTACTAACCGAAAGAATAAAACAACTTGAGTTTTGTGGAGAATTGCTATTTGACACGGTACCAAAGCCTCTGAAAAAGTGGTTTACTATTCCATCCTTATGCCTCCATCCTTTTAGTAGAAAAAGATATTTCAAAACAAGATAGGTGGTTTCTATGCATTCTCCGCACTTCTAGCCCAAAGGGCTTTGCATGAGAGGTTTTAGATATATATAAAACCATTCATGTGTCTTCACTTGATAATTTAAACTTTTAGGAGAGTTTGTAGTGGTATGAGTAATTGAGTGTACATCATAATTATGGTTGAATTATTATTAGGTTTTACCATGATTATTATATTTAGTTTAATATGGATTTGAGTTTATTTTGGTGTCTTTGCTGTTTGGGTCTGGATTTAGTTCGTGATTTCCCATTCTACAGTCTAGGGACATAGAAGAATAGCCAGATGATGATGCATTGCAATTTTGGACTTTCATATAATTAAATTCGTTAGTATTGAACTCTCACATGCGGAACTAAGGAGGGGGGAGGGGGACATTGCATCATTGGCATCTAGAATTTCTGTGGCAAGATTATTAATTATTAATTATCATTAATACTTGTATGTCAGGATGCTCTCAAGAAGTATGCTCGAGAAGATAAGAATGGCACCATCAACAGGGGCTCCAATGGTGATAAACTAAGTGGTGGTTCTAAGGATTCAATTTCATGGATTGAGTGCTCATAGGATACCTTTTTGCATCTCATTTCCTTCTTTCTTTCGTTTTTAATTTTACATATTTTCAGGTTCGAAGGTGCCACCTAATGCTGTTCAGCAACCACCTCCATCGTCTCCAAATGTATGCATACGTTGCTGTCTTTTGTTGAAATGTTTATTGAACACATAAACTAAATATTTGCTTAAAAGTTGTTCATTTCATAGGACTAACTTAGTTGCTTAGGACCCTGTTTATGCTGATATCTAAGTAAGCACAAGTTTAGCTTTAGCATGACTAGTACAACCCCAACCAAATAACACCCATAACATTCTAAGTACAGACATAATTTAAGTACAGCAATACACCCTAACATCTTCTCTATTTAGTAGTAAACCCACAAAGAAAAAAAAAACAGAGTAATTCTCTCTAAATCTACTCTGTACGTCCCTTGACTGCACCTACAATTTGAGGTTCTGGTTTGCGGGGTCGTTCAGCCTTCCTTCATCTGTCCCTCATGACTCATTGGATCGCCCCATCAACCATGAACTGTGACTGAACACAATTCAAAACCCTAAACAATCTTGGCTTAAGGCTTATTTAAACCATCTCAATTGTAAACCATCAAATATGAAAAATGAGTGAACTAGGGATGATTTGCACCTGTTTCTGGGAACCCCCACTGAGACTGCCGCATTTGGGGCCCAGAGGGTGGGAATTTTTCCCATGGGGACGTTAGGGGAAAAAAATCACTGAACACCCTTTTTAGTGCTTTGATGATACATGTGACTGGGTTTGGTCCCCTGCAACAAAGTTGTTGTCAATTTAGTCACTCAATTACAGAAAATGATGACATAAAAAATTCCATATATGTATGGATTATGAGAAAACCATTAATGAAGCTTATTATTTTAGGGAATAAATTAATATCAGTTTATATGATTCAGGGACTAAATTGATTTCAACTTTCATTTCAGTACCAAATTGATGTCACTTTCTATAGTTGAGGGGCTGCATTGATGCCAACTCTTTTCGTGTAACCAAACTGATATGACTTGTATCTTTGTAGAGTTAAAATTGGTTAAAATGGTATAAAATAATCCACCAAGTCCACCCGAAATCTGTTGAAATACCACTAAACCAACTAGATCCAGATCATAGTTTTCTGAACTAATCAAGTCAAAACAGTTTGGTTTCAAAAGAATCCTTCTATCAATTCCGAAATCTGTGTTTAACTGCAGTACCATGGACCAGCGTCAAATCACCTTTTCCAACCTGTAACTTCCCAAGTTGCCCTTTTTTGGGCAATGGCTCCCCTGACGACGACAGTCAGCATTCAGTTTGACCCATTGTCACACATCAAACCCCAAAAGAGAGCCTGAAAAACCCATCTGCAGGTCTGGAAGAATTGACCCAAAGAAGACATGGATGTATCATCTCTGGAAGTGAATTTCAATTTTTCTCTCCACACAATACAAATTCTATAGCTCAGCACAACAACACTCTCAAGCAAACTTTTCATATACTATTTTATATTTACATTCATCTACATACTTAGAGGGTGAGCCTTGACACAACTGTAAGGTTGCTTACCTTGTGACTCGGAGGTCATGGGTTCAAATCTTAGAAATAACCTCTTCACTTGCGAGGGTAAGACTGCATATATTTACCTTTCTCAGACCCCACTAGGTAGGAGCCTCGCGCATTGGGTTACCCCTATTCATCCAGATACTTGAACTAATTTGAATTTCGCAACAGAATTCTAGAGTTGGTCACGTTGATCAAGTCACCCGCGTTAAAGCAAGCTCCAATGATGAAGGTGGAAAGTCATGCGAGCTCACATTTGGTAGTTATTGCCTATGGCAACAGGAGCATAAAGAAGATATGAAAGATGTTATGATTAAGAAATTGAAAGATCAATTGTTTGTGGCTAGATCTTACTATCCTAGCATCGCAAAACTCCCAGCACAAGACAAATTGTCACGTCAACTCAAACAGAACATACAAGAGCTGGAGCACGTGCTTAGTGAATCTACTACAGATGCTGATCTTCCACCATTGTAAGCTGATATTCGTATACAACTTTTCTGTTTTCCTCTTAGATTAATTATTCAATTAGCATTCTGCTTGAGCTGTCATTGAAATTTGATATTTGCACTTGGATATAGTATCACCTTCAACCATGTACTCTTGCAGTAATTTTTGCAGTTCTATATCTGCTTGCAGACCAGGCATTTTGTAGTCTTATTTAATCAAACCAAATTTTTATGTTTCAATACTTCAGAGTCCTTGAAGTTGTACCATTAGATTCTTTCTTAAACAACTGAAGTGACTTACATTCCTATAGCAGACTTATATCCTAATTAAATTACACCCAACTTTATCACCATTTATGGTTCCCACTTCCTTGAACAATTGTTGGGTTCATAGGTTATTCTGGAAAGCACAGCCTTATCTTTATAGTTTCTCTCGATTTTGTTCTATCTTGGGGTTTAAGATGTTCTTTCTTTTGTTTCCACCTCAGACCTCCTGTGGTTCGCCTTTCAGGATTTGAGTACACCTATCTTCTCTCTTTTCTTTTCATCATTTAAAATGCTGTAATATTACAATAAGTTTTATATGGCATTCAAATTTATGTTATTAGGATTGAGAAGAAGTCACATAAGATGGAAGTTGCAATAGCCAGAGCTAAATCAGTACCGGTAGATTGCAATAATGTAGACAAGAAATTGAGACAAATATTTGATTTGACTGAGGATGAAGCTGATTTTCACATGAAACAGAGTGCATTCCTGTATAAACTTAATGTTCAGACAATGCCAAAGAGTCTTCATTGCCTGTCACTGAAACTAACTGTAGAATATTTCAAATCTTCACATTATGAAGAGAAGGCTGCTCTAGAAAAGTTTAAGGATTCTTCATTGCATCATTATGTTATTTTCTCTAATAATGTGCTTGCAGCATCAGTAGTTATCAACTCCACTGTAATGCATGCAAAGGTAAGTTATGTCTTCTCATGCACCCGTGAGATGTTGAGGTTAAACCATAGCAGTTATACTAACGATTTCACTTGTTGCTGCACAATGTTCCAGGAAAGTCAGAATCAGGTTTTTCATGTCTTGACTGATGGGCAGAATTATTATGCTATGAAGCTCTGGTTCTTGAGGAACAAGTATAAGCAAGCTGCCATTCAAGTGATGGATGTCGAGCATCTTGACCTGGACAGCCGAAAGGGTGTCCCACTGCATCTGTCCTTGCCTGAGGAGTTCCGTGTTTCATTTCACGATGTTGATAATCCATCCATGAGCCAGATTAGAACAGAATACATTTCAATTTTTTCTCATTCACACTATTTACTTCCTGATATATTTAAGAGTTTGAACAAAGTTGTGGTTCTGGATGAAGATGTTGTTATCCAGCAAGACTTGTCAGCCCTGTGGAATCTACAATTGGGAGAAAAAGTTAATGGTGCAGTGCAATTCTGCTCAGTAAGACTGGGTAGCTTGAAAAGTTATCTGGGTCAGAAAGGTTTCAGTCCAAATTCCTGTTCTTGGATGTCAGGGTTGAACATAATTGACCTAGTAAGGTGGAGAGAGCTTGGTCTTACACAAACTTACCAAAGGTTGATAAAGGAGGTAAGTGGCATCGTTCATTAGAAATGCAGTGCAATATTTTCTGAAAATGCTGTTAATTGGACTTGGATTTATAATGTACTCTGAAGTCTCACCCTCCCCGTGGGTTTCTTTATTTTGTTAAAAAAAGTTCCTTTATTTGTTGGGGTTTTTCTGAGAATGGGAGCAGAAAAGTCCATAACATAACGATAGGTCATATTAATGCTTGGTCGAATAGCAGATATAAAATTACCTAAAAAGAATTCCATTATATGCTGTCTATGGTTTTCATTGATCTCTTATGTTGTTTATCAGTGTCTTAATCATTGATGTAGGTTTTTTATTTTGAGCTATTTACATTTTCTTATTTTGTCCATTTCTTTGTGCAGTTGAGCATACAAGAAGGATCAATGGAAGGTAGTGCATGGCGTGCAAGCTTGGTGACCTTTGAGAGTAAAATATATCCACTCAATGAATCATGGGTTGTGTCTGGACTGGGTCATGATTATGTAATTGATACTCAAGTCATTAATACAGCTCCAGTACTGCACTATAATGGGAAAATGAAACCTTGGCTAGATATGGGAATTCCCAAGTATAAGAGCTATTGGAAGAAGTTTCTGAACAAAGAAGATCAGCTCTTAAGTGAGTGCAATGTATATTCATAATAAGCTATGGTCTCTCAAGTGTTGAGCTTTTAAGAAGAACAAGAGGATGATGCCTGTGTTTTGGGTGCTAAAAAATTTCCGATCTAGCTTTTCAAAGGTGGAAAGAGTGATCAGTTATAAAATTGATCTGGCAAAAGGATTAAGTGAGTACCCTCACAGTTTGCTAATTGATCCGATCCACTAACTGTGCTGGTGGGCAACGTGAAGAGTTGTTTATACAAGATAGAGCAGAGTCCAATTGTTTGTTTCAAGAAGTAAATTATTCTTAGCTGGGAAACGAGTAGTAGAACTAACTATTCCTCCTGGTTCTTTGGATTAATAATTTGCTCAAAGTTGGTTCTTATTTTTTGGGTACTACCAATAGTATGATTACATGAATATTGTCCAACAGCTTAAAAAAGTATAGTTGTATATTGTGCCTTTCTTCTACCATTGGTAGGGGTTTAGGGGTTGAGGTTTCGTTTTTTGGGGCAGGGTTTAGGGTTTCATGGTTTTTGCAATTTTAATTATGTTTTTGGATTAAAAATCATGACTATGATAAGATGGTATGAATCTTTAAATTAATGATCATCATAAACTTCCCATTTTGAAAAAGAATCATATCTGGACAAAAAACAATATTGAATTTCGACATCATAACTAATTCTTAAAATAAATAAAAACTACATTTTATATTGAACTTCAAAATTAACTTTTATTTTAGGTTTTTCAAATTTCAATTAAGTGTTTCTGAATTAGTTTTTATTTAATAGGATGGTTTTAGATTTTGAAGTTGTTTTTATTGCACTTCTGCTTGATTTATTTGTTCATGACATAATAGAATTAAGCTTATTATTTAGGTAAGTATCATTTGGCAGAATATTTTACTTGCCATTACATAATATTTAAGTGTTATAAGGCATTAAAAAGTGCTGGGGAGGAAAAAATGTCTAGTAACTGTGGCTTTAGCTTTAAGGCTCAACCCTTAAACGATCACATATGCTTCCTTGAGGGGACAATGGTAAGGGGCTGCTCACTCATAAACATGTACACCCTTAATCGTATTAAATGGTTGCTTAATTAATTAATATAAAGCTTGAGTTAATCAGTTAATATAAGGTTTAATTCAATAATCTTATTGATTTTCTTAAAAATCTTTTGTTCTTGATGCAACAAGAAAGCAATGATTAATCTAATCTAATATGCACCTAAACAGTTCAATGAAAGTGATTAATCATGAAAATTCACTTATGCAATAATCTCTATATGAATGTAATCAAATATAGTGAAATACAATACTTGCACGAAAGTAAAAGTGTAGGGAAAGAGAGAAAATAAAACGACCGATTTATAATGGTTCAATTGCCAAACATTGTAATCTATATCCAGCCCACTTCTTCCATTGCAATCTAAAACGATCAAATATTTATTCAAACACTTCTTCTATCAAGAATTCTCTTGGACCTAGCTTCTAATAGACCAACACCACTTTTAACCAAGTATATCCAAAGAGACCTCTTTTTGGACCTTGACCTCTCTCTAAGATTTTTTCCTAAATTTATCTCAAATACTAGATATTTGTGGTCTTTTAGACTTGGCAGCAACATGTTTACTTGGTTTCACAAGAAATAAAGTGGTCTTTTAGAGAGATGTTTGTTTGATGCTAGATGGATAAATAATTTCCTTGAAGTGTATATGTAGAACCTCTCTAAACATCACTATGATCATTGTCTCCTGTTGGTTAGATGTGGTGGAGGTAGTAATAATTTCTCGAATAGACATTTTAGATTCCAAGTGGCCATGACATTCTATAAATGTTTCCATAGTGTGGTATTTGATGCTTGGTCCAATGGTGTTGGGGACGTGGTAGACATGATTACAAAGGTGATGAAGGATGATTTAAAATTTAATAAGAATATATTTGGGAACATCTTCACAAGAAAGCGTTGAGTGGAGACAATAATCAAGGGTGTTTAACACAAACTTGAAATTGTGGATGATCTTAATCTTGCTAGATTGGAGGTCCACTTCGACATGAATATAATGCTATTTTGAGATAAGAGGAAATGCTTTGTTGGTTTCAGAATCTAAGGAACCAATGGGTTAAATTGGATGACATGAACAAAATATTCTTTCATATTAAGACTATAGTGAGAAGAAAATATAAGAAAATTCATGATCTATTTATCGAGGATGGTGTTTGGTAAAATGACCCAGCCTGTCTGAAGGAGGAGGCTTGATGATGTTTCCAGAATTTGTTATGTGGTGCTAACAAAGTCAACTTGGGTTGTCGTTCTGTGTCAACTTAGAAATGAAGTAATATCTTTTACTTTAGAAACATTAGAAGATTAACATAATATTTTCTTCTATCTTTACAACTTTATGTTAACTCTAGAATAATGTATAATTGTCAAACTCTAATAAGTTAACTCGTAGTAAATGACTTAATAAACTCATTTCTTCATTCATTCAATTCCCTTTGGCCAAGGTCTTTATTTCTATAGAGCTCAAACTCATTACCATTAGTTGATGGATTCTTTCTTGATTAATCATTAATTCTATAATGATTTAACTATATCCAATAATCATTCAACTAATATCATAAGGCATTATGCGTCCGATATCAAAATATAATGAATAACTTGTTAATTACTATGGTAATCTCAAGTCTAAGAAAAATATATATTTCTTCATAAGAATATCCTATTGACAATTCAAATGTAATATATTAACCATTAAGAATTCTCCTTTGAGTCAGTTCAATGGTCATATCTCTATTTGCACCATTTATATGTGTAAGTTAAAAAATTAGATCTATTAATCTTTATCTAATAAAGATCATTACATATATATTGATCTATCTGGATTAACAGTATCCTAAGCTCAATAATCCTATGATCAAGAACAATTTAGATTAAAATTATAAAATTTTTATTTCTCGTTATTATAATCTCTATTATAATAATGAGTCTCTATTTTTAATCAAGGACATTTCATATTAGTAAGTCAGTCAGTAAGTCACTAAGTCATTAAGTCAGTAAGTCATTTAGTTAATATGTAAGTTAGTCAGCAACTCAATAAGTCAGTCTGTCAATCAATAAGTTAGTAAGCCAATCAATAAGTTAGCAATTCAGTCAGTAATTTAGTGAGTCAGTAAATCAGTTAATAAGTCAATCAGTAACTCAATCAGCAAGTCAATTAATTAGTCATTAACCTAGTCAGCAAGTCATTCAGTATGTCAGTAACTCAGTTAGTAAGTCAGTTAGTAAGTCAATAACTGAGTCAGTAAGTTGGTAAAAAAGTCATAAGTTAGTCAGACGGTAAGTTAGTAACTTGGTGCGTAAGTCAGTCAGTAAGTTAATATGTAAGTTAGTCAACAACTCAATAAATCAGTCTGTCAATCATTAAGTTAGTAACTCAGTGAGTAAGTCAATAGCTCAATCAATAAGTCAGTTAGTAAATTAGTCACCAACTTAATAAGTCAATCAGTAAATCAGTAACTTAGTCATTAAGTTGGTAAGTCAATATTTCAATAACTCAATTAGAAAATTAATGTTTTTTAGAATCAATATATTAATAATTCTTGGAGACATCAGAAGTATATTTTTGGATTCCAAATAATATTTTTCAATTTTATGCAACATGTTTTACTTTTTCAAATTTTCAATGGTCGAAATTGTATTAAGTTCCTAAAAATAGTTTGATAAAGAATAAATTTTTTGACCACTCATAAATAAAATAATAATTTGATTTTCAAATAATACTACTTATATAATACCATGAAATTATAACTATCTCATTAATAATTGTACTTGTTTAGTATTACTAATAACAAATTATTAGTCTACATTATAGAGATGGAGATTTAAATTATTTTTGGTTTATTTTCTTTTTTCATTTAGAAACTTAATTTTTGGGAATAAAAATAGTAATAATTTTAAAACCAAATATTTTTTTTTTATCAATTTTCTTCATAAAAAGTGATATTAGAATTTGGAAATGTCAAAACTATTTATGAGAGTCCATAAAAATATTTTTCAAGTTTATTCAACATGTTTGACCCTTTCAAAATTTCATCGGTTGAAATTGACTCAAGTTCTAAAAAATGGTATGATAAGTAATAAATTTGTTGGTCATTCTTCAAAAAAATAAGAATTTGGTTTTCAAGTAGTATTACTTATATAATACCATGAAATAATTATTAACTCTACTATGATACAATTTATTTACTATTACCAATAACATATTACTATTCTTAAATATAAAATTATAGAGAGAGATATTCAAATTATCTTTGATTTATTTTTGTTTTTTCATTTTAAAATTTAATTTTTGGGAATCAAAATAGTAATAATCATAAATAAAATATGATCAATGTCGATTTTAAACATTAGAAATGACATTATACTTACAAAGAATCAAAAGTATCTTTTAAGACCGTGAAATACTACTTATAATTACTAAATGCTACTACTTATATAGTAGAAATAATTAGTAAGTCATTTCTAAATCATTTTTATTCTATTACTAATAACATAATGTTATTATTCTCCACTTCGATATAAAATTATAGAGACAAAAGTTCAAATTATTTTTAGTTTATTTTACTTTTTCATTTGGAAAATTAAGTTTTGGGAATAAAAAAAAATTAAGTTTTCAATATTATATTCCAATTTTTTTGTTAGTATGAACGTAGAAGCCACAAATACAATGATCTTGATGGTATCTTCCATTCGGGCATGACTTTTGAATTAAGGTCCACGAGTGTATGCTTTAAATCCACAAGCTTATATACTGTTATTAGGTCAGAAGATTAGGTTATGTTTGAGAAGTGAGATGGGGGAACACGATGAAGAAAAGAGATATGAGGAGGGCAATGAGGGAGACTCATGTCCTCACGATTCCAAAACTCACGTAAGAATGCTTTTTCTTTCTTTCCTTTCTAATTAGGGTTTTATTAATTGATGATAATAAACTGTGGCAGAAGCGTGCATCTGGTGATCGTGATTATGATAGATTCGTTAAGAAGTGGCAGAGAAAATGAAAACGATCGATAGGAAGGGAGCGAAAAGGATCGAAAAAGAGAAATGGAGAGAGACCGAGATCATCCCCATGGCGATGACAGTTACAGAAGGGAAAAAGGGATAAAGTGAGGGGTAAAAATGATGATGATTATTTCACCGGGACAAAAGGGGAAGAGAAAAGAGAAACGTGAGGGGTAAATCCCACATCGACCATGACCTCGGTCAAAGAGGTAAACCATTCATATCGAATTCATGGTGTTATCTTGGTAACCTATGTACTGTCTTTAGCGCAATAGGTAACTCTCGAAATGACCTCATATTGTATGTAATTCAGTTCCTCTAGTTTTTTGATACATTTGCAATGTTAAATTATACATAAACACATGGCAACTGAAGCAAAAGCATCACTCGTGGTTGAAACATATTTAATAGTTCTACAACACGATTATGATTTTGCTATGTTGTGCAATGTGCAGAATTTGTAGTTCAGATCACTGGTGCAAATCCTGCAGTGGTTCAAAACATGTTTCCATTGGTTTGGGGTTAGGGGTTTCGGGTTCGGGGACCGGGGATCGGGGCTTGTGGTTGGGCTCGGGGCTCGGGGCTCAGGGTTCAACACTAGTATGTTAACTAATCGATCGTATCCCGTAGGACTCGAAATAATATTTTATATAGGATTTCTTATTGCTTTTGCTGTCAAATCGCCGATTATACCCTTCCATACATGGTTACCAGACACCCATGGAGAAGCACATTACAGTGAAATAATTATTAACTATATTTTATTTTAAAAACACATAATTTTTCTTTACTAATAACATTTTATTATTGTTCACCATATTGATATAAAATTGTAGAGATGAAAATTAGAATCATTTATGGTTTATTTTCCTTTTTTATTGGGAAACATAATTTTTTGGAATCAAAATAGTAATAGTTTTTAAAACAAAAATCATTACCACTTTCCTCCTCAACAACTTTATTATAATTTGTAACCGTCAAAAGTATATTTTGAGACTATAAAAAGTATTTTTGAACTTTATGCAACATGTTTCATATTTCCAAAATTTCTTTGGTCGAAAATCACTTAAGTTTATAAAAATAGTTTTTTGGTTTCCCACATGTATCCTCGTACTGGAGGCAATCCTGTCCGAGCCGGGAACATCCACAGGTAAGTGGGGCTAACTCTCCCAACATGCATTTTTTCCATCCACAAGACTCGAACTCGGGTCCTTGCTTAAGGGGAATCAAGCATGTACCACTTGAACCAATGCCCGTTGGTCGTTTATAAAAATAGTTTGATAAAGAATAAAACTTTCAGTTATTCTTAAATAAAATAACAATCTAATTTCTAAATGCTACTACTTATATATACTACTTATATAGTAGAAATAATTACTAAGTCATTTATAAATCATTTTTATTCTATTACTAATAACACAATGTTATTATTCTCCACTTCGATATAAAATTATAGAGGCAAAAGTTCAAATTATTTTTAGTTTATTTTACTTTTTCATTTGGAAAATTAAGTTTTGGAAATAAAAAAAATTAAGTTTTCAATATGATATTCCATTTTTTTTGTTAGTATGAACGTAGAAGCCACAAATACAATGATCTTCACGATATCTTCCATTCGGGCCTGACTTTTGAATTGAGGTCCATGAGTGTATGCTTTAAATCCACAAGCTTATCTGCTGTTATTAGGTCAGAAGATTAGTAATTATTTAGGGTTTAGGGTTTAGGGCCCAGGGTTTAGGGCCCAGGGTTTAGGGTTGAGGGTTTAGGGTTTATGGTTTAGGGGCTAGGGGCTAGAGGTTAGGGGCCAGGGGCCAGGGTTTAGGGGTTAGGGGCCAGGGGTCAGGGGTTAGGGGTTAGGGTTAGGGGTTAGGGGTTAGGGGTTAGGGGTTAG
>NC_032021.1:17798343-17803914 GCF_001865875.1 Lupinus angustifolius
CCTAATCCTAATCCTAATCCTAATCCTAATCCTAATCCTCGTCCTAACCCTAATCTTAATCCTCATCCTCTTACTCATCCTAATCCTCATCCACATCCTCATCCTCATCCTCATCCTCATCCTCATCCTCATCCTCGTGCTAATCCTCATCCTCATCGTAATCCTAATCCTAATCCTAACCCTAACACTAATCCTAATCCTAATCCTAATCAAAATCTTAATCCTCAACCTAATCCTCATCCTAATCCTAATCCTAATTGTCATCCTACTTCCGATCCTAATATTCCATCTCGACCTCATCCTCAGCCTCAGCCTCATCCTCAGCCTCTTCCAAATCCTCATTCTCATCCTCAACCTCATCTAAATCCCTATCCTTATTCCTTTCCTAATCCTAATCCTAATCCTAATCCTAATCCTAATCCTCATCCTCATCCTCATATTCATCCTCATCCCCATCCTCATCCGCATCCTCATCCTGATCATAATCCTAATCCTAATCCTCATCCTCATCCTCATTTTCATCCTCGACCTCATCCTCATCCTCATCCTAACCCTAATCTTATTCCTATTCCTAATCCTAATCCTAATCCTAATCCTCATGCTAATCCTAATCCTAATCCTAATCCTAATCCTTATCCGAATCCTAATCATAAAACTAATCCTACTCCTAGTCCAAATCCTCATCCTCATCCTCATCCTAATCATAACCCTAATCCAATCCTAATGCTACTCTTAATCCTAATCCTCATCCTAAACCTAATCCTAATCGTAATCCTAATCCTAATGCTATTCTTAATCCTAATCATAATCATAATCCTAATCCTAATCCTATTCTTAATCCTAATCCTAACCCTAATCCTAATCCTAATGCTATTCTTAATCCTAATCCTAACCCTAATCCTAATCCTAATGCTATTCTTAATCCTAATCCTAACCCTAATCCTAATCCTAATGCTATTCTTAATCCTAATCCTAACCCTAATCCTAATCCTAATGCTATTCTTAATCCTAATCCTAACCCTAATCCTAATCCTAATGCTATTCTTAATCCTAATCCTAACCCTAATCCTAATCCTAATGCTATTCTTAATCCTAATCCTAACCCTAATCCTAATCCTAATGCTATTCTTAATCCTAATCCTAACCCTAATCCTAATCCTAATGCTATTCTTAATCCTAATCCTAACCCTAATCCTAATCCTAATGCTATTCTTAATCCTAATCCTAACCCTAATCCTAATCCTAATGCTATTCTTAATCCTAATCCTAACCCTAATCCTAATCCTAATGCTATTCTTAATCCTAATCCTAACCCTAATCCTAATCCTAATGCTATTCTTAATCCTAATCCTAACCCTAATCCTAATCCTAATGCTATTCTTAATCCTAATCCTAACCCTAATCCTAATCCTAATGCTATTCTTAATCCTAATCCTAACCCTAATCCTAATCCTAATGCTATTCTTAATCCTAATCCTAACCCTAATCCTAATCCTAATGCTATTCTTAATCCTAATCCTAACCCTAATCCTAATCCTAATGCTATTCTTAATCCTAATCCTAACCCTAATCCTAATCCTAATGCTATTCTTAATCCTAATCCTAACCCTAATCCTAATCCTAATGCTATTCTTAATCCTAATCCTAACCCTAATCCTAATCCTAATGCTATTCTTAATCCTAATCCTAACCCTAATCCTAATCCTAATGCTATTCTTAATCCTAATCCTAACCCTAATCCTAATCCTAATGCTATTCTTAATCCTAATCCTAACCCTAATCCTAATCCTAATGCTATTCTTAATCCTAATCCTAACCCTAATCCTAATCCTAATGCTATTCTTAATCCTAATCCTAACCCTAATCCTAATCCTAATGCTATTCTTAATCCTAATCCTAACCCTAATCCTAATCCTAATGCTATTCTTAATCCTAATCCTAACCCTAATCCTAATCCTAATGCTATTCTTAATCCTAATCCTAACCCTAATCCTAATCCTAATGCTATTCTTAATCCTAATCCTAACCCTAATCCTAATCCTAATGCTATTCTTAATCCTAATCCTAACCCTAATCCTAATCCTAATGCTATTCTTAATCCTAATCCTAACCCTAATCCTAATCCTAATGCTATTCTTAATCCTAATCCTAACCCTAATCCTAATCCTAATGCTATTCTTAATCCTAATCCTAACCCTAATCCTAATCCTAATGCTATTCTTAATCCTAATCCTAACCCTAATCCTAATCCTAATGCTATTCTTAATCCTAATCCTAACCCTAATCCTAATCCTAATGCTATTCTTAATCCTAATCCTAACCCTAATCCTAATCCTAATGCTATTCTTAATCCTAATCCTAACCCTAATCCTAATCCTAATGCTATTCTTAATCCTAATCCTAACCCTAATCCTAATCCTAATGCTATTCTTAATCCTAATCCTAACCCTAATCCTAATCCTAATGCTATTCTTAATCCTAATCCTAACCCTAATCCTAATCCTAATGCTATTCTTAATCCTAATCCTAACCCTAATCCTAATCCTAATGCTATTCTTAATCCTAATCCTAACCCTAATCCTAATCCTAATGCTATTCTTAATCCTAATCCTAACCCTAATCCTAATCCTAATGCTATTCTTAATCCTAATCCTAACCCTAATCCTAATCCTAATGCTATTCTTAATCCTAATCCTAACCCTAATCCTAATCCTAATGCTATTCTTAATCCTAATCCTAACCCTAATCCTAATCCTAATGCTATTCTTAATCCTAATCCTAACCCTAATCCTAATCCTAATGCTATTCTTAATCCTAATCCTAACCCTAATCCTAATCCTAATGCTATTCTTAATCCTAATCCTAACCCTAATCCTAATCCTAATGCTATTCTTAATCCTAATCCTAACCCTAATCCTAATCCTAATGCTATTCTTAATCCTAATCCTAACCCTAATCCTAATCCTAATGCTATTCTTAATCCTAATCCTAACCCTAATCCTAATCCTAATGCTATTCTTAATCCTAATCCTAACCCTAATCCTAATCCTAATGCTATTCTTAATCCTAATCCTAACCCTAATCCTAATCCTAATGCTATTCTTAATCCTAATCCTAACCCTAATCCTAATCCTAATGCTATTCTTAATCCTAATCCTAACCCTAATCCTAATCCTAATGCTATTCTTAATCCTAATCCTAACCCTAATCCTAATCCTAATGCTATTCTTAATCCTAATCCTAACCCTAATCCTAATCCTAATGCTATTCTTAATCCTAATCCTAACCCTAATCCTAATCCTAATGCTATTCTTAATCCTAATCCTAACCCTAATCCTAATCCTAATGCTATTCTTAATCCTAATCCTAACCCTAATCCTAATCCTAATGCTATTCTTAATCCTAATCCTAACCCTAATCCTAATCCTAATGCTATTCTTAATCCTAATCCTAACCCTAATCCTAATCCTAATGCTATTCTTAATCCTAATCCTAACCCTAATCCTAATCCTAATGCTATTCTTAATCCTAATCCTAACCCTAATCCTAATCCTAATGCTATTCTTAATCCTAATCCTAACCCTAATCCTAATCCTAATGCTATTCTTAATCCTAATCCTAACCCTAATCCTAATCCTAATGCTATTCTTAATCCTAATCCTAACCCTAATCCTAATCCTAATGCTATTCTTAATCCTAATCCTAACCCTAATCCTAATCCTAATGCTATTCTTAATCCTAATCCTAACCCTAATCCTAATCCTAATGCTATTCTTAATCCTAATCCTAACCCTAATCCTAATCCTAATGCTATTCTTAATCCTAATCCTAACCCTAATCCTAATCCTAATGCTATTCTTAATCCTAATCCTAACCCTAATCCTAATCCTAATGCTATTCTTAATCCTAATCCTAACCCTAATCCTAATCCTAATGCTATTCTTAATCCTAATCCTAACCCTAATCCTAATCCTAATGCTATTCTTAATCCTAATCCTAACCCTAATCCTAATCCTAATGCTATTCTTAATCCTAATCCTAACCCTAATCCTAATCCTAATGCTATTCTTAATCCTAATCCTAACCCTAATCCTAATCCTAATGCTATTCTTAATCCTAATCCTAACCCTAATCCTAATCCTAATGCTATTCTTAATCCTAATCCTAACCCTAATCCTAATCCTAATGCTATTCTTAATCCTAATCCTAACCCTAATCCTAATCCTAATGCTATTCTTAATCCTAATCCTAACCCTAATCCTAATCCTAATGCTATTCTTAATCCTAATCCTAACCCTAATCCTAATCCTAATGCTATTCTTAATCCTAATCCTAACCCTAATCCTAATCCTAATGCTATTCTTAATCCTAATCCTAACCCTAATCCTAATCCTAATGCTATTCTTAATCCTAATCCTAACCCTAATCCTAATCCTAATGCTATTCTTAATCCTAATCCTAACCCTAATCCTAATCCTAATGCTATTCTTAATCCTAATCCTAACCCTAATCCTAATCCTAATGCTATTCTTAATCCTAATCCTAACCCTAATCCTAATCCTAATGCTATTCTTAATCCTAATCCTAACCCTAATCCTAATCCTAATGCTATTCTTAATCCTAATCCTAACCCTAATCCTAATCCTAATGCTATTCTTAATCCTAATCCTAACCCTAATCCTAATCCTAATGCTATTCTTAATCCTAATCCTAACCCTAATCCTAATCCTAATGCTATTCTTAATCCTAATCCTAACCCTAATCCTAATCCTAATGCTATTCTTAATCCTAATCCTAACCCTAATCCTAATCCTAATGCTATTCTTAATCCTAATCCTAACCCTAATCCTAATCCTAATGCTATTCTTAATCCTAATCCTAACCCTAATCCTAATCCTAATGCTATTCTTAATCCTAATCCTAACCCTAATCCTAATCCTAATGCTATTCTTAATCCTAATCCTAACCCTAATCCTAATCCTAATGCTATTCTTAATCCTAATCCTAACCCTAATCCTAATCCTAATGCTATTCTTAATCCTAATCCTAACCCTAATCCTAATCCTAATGCTATTCTTAATCCTAATCCTAACCCTAATCCTAATCCTAATGCTATTCTTAATCCTAATCCTAACCCTAATCCTAATCCTAATGCTATTCTTAATCCTAATCCTAACCCTAATCCTAATCCTAATGCTATTCTTAATCCTAATCCTAACCCTAATCCTAATCCTATTCTTAATCCGAATCCTAATCCTAATCCTAATCCTAATCCTAATCCTAATCCTAATCCTAATCATAATCCTAATCCTAATCCTAATCCAAATCCTGCTGCTAATCCTAATCCTAATCCTAATCCTAATCCTTATCCGAATCCTAATCATAAAACTAATCCTACTCCTAGTCCAAATCCTCATCCTCATCCTCATCCTCATCCTCATCCTCATCCTCATCCTAATCATAACCCTAATCCTAATCCTAATGCTATTCTTAATCCTAATCATAATCCTAATCGTAATCCTAATCCAAATGCTATTCTTAATCCTAATCCGAATCCTAATCCTAATCCTA
>NC_032021.1:17804014-17811750 GCF_001865875.1 Lupinus angustifolius
AAAGTTCATGTTCCATGTCTCAATCGATGTTTGTTAACAAATTAAAAATAACATCTCAATTTATTTTTATTTTATTAAAATAATATATTAATTTCATATGTCAATATATGAGTGAAACAGATAGGAATAAAGATACCAAGTTAGGATAGGTGATCCCCATCCTCCTTTATCACTCTTTCTCTTTTTCTCAACTGCCACACACCCGTTTAGTTTATTTTTGGTGACACTTTATTAATTGTAATAGAATATGAGAGAAAAATATATGCACTAATTGTCATTTCATTATTTACTATCGTTTGATCATTATCGGCTATTCAACAAATAATACAAATAAATAATGGTGTATTGACTTTATATAAATTTTTACACTGACAATTCATCAATATAATACATACAGAAGAATATAACTATAGTACCCACTTTTATATGTATATATAAACATGTTTCCTATCAAATACATATACACTTATACTTACCTTATAAACTAGGACAGAATCTTGATTTGGTTCAGCACCAAAGAGAGAAAGCAGAAGCATGAAGCATTGGTGGTTCTTTGTATTTGTCATAGTTGTGTCTGTGACAGTAGAACAAAGGATCTATGTGGAAGCAGAAGAAGGGTTTGTGAAAGCAAGAGGGGTGCAGCTTATACTGAATGGAAGCCCTTACTATGCAAATGGTTTCAATGCATATTGGTTAATGTATGTTGCTTCTGATCCATCTCAGAGAAACAAAGTTACATCAACTTTTCAAGAGGCTGCAAATCATGGTCTTAATATAGCTAGAACTTGGGCTTTCAGTGATGCTGGTTATAAGCCACTACAAAATTCACCTGGATCATATAATGAGGAAATGTTTCGGGTAATTATTACTCTTTCACTCTTAGATCTCAATTTTTTCAGTTTTTTTATGAACAAAAGTCAAGGTGAGTAAGATCTAATCTCAAACTAAGCTTACATTCTTATGTACTATCCATCAAAAAAATCTCCACATTAGTAATATTATTCGATAATAATCTTGTGGAGTATGGGTAGAGATTTTATCAATTGAAAAAAAACTTTAATGGACTAGTTTTTGAATGAATTAATATTTAGAGCTTGCAAACTTTCATATCAAGTTTTAGAGTGTGGCACGACCATATTCATAATTACAATGAATTTACCACAATTACTAATAAAAAAATTGGGTGATACATTTATGTAGACCATTTATACAACCAAAACTATACAATTGTTTGCCCATTCATTAGTGTTCTAAATCATATACTAAGAGTTAGTTTCAGAGTTGAATTTTGTAGGGGGAAGGGAAAGAGAAGGCTTGAAAGTCATATCACAAATGTATCTTATGGCTCCTAAGTCTTCCATTTCTCTTCATTCTCATCCAAAATTCAATTCCCAAACTAATCCTAAATGAAAGAAGTATATAAATGAATTTGACACAATATCTTAACCCCAAACCTTAAGGCAATAGATCTATGGATTCACCATTTATATACTTTTTTATTAATAAACTTATATACAATGTGATGCTTCTTCATCACACTTGAAATTGGAAGCATAATTATGGTTATATACCATCCTTAACCTTTCTTTAGACACACTATTTTTTTTCTTAATTTTTAGTTGTATGGTTGTAGTCATAGTATAGTAAACAATATATGTGATATTTTCCATATGTTGACTCAATTTTGTTGGATTGATAATAAAAGGGGTTGGACTTTGCAATAGCCGAAGCCAGAAAATATGGGATCAAATTAGTTTTGAGTTTGGTGAATAATTATGAGAGTTTAGGAGGAAAGAAACAATATGTAGATTGGGCTAGAAGTCAGGGCCAGTACTCAATTAATTCTGAAGATGATTTCTTCACAAATCCTCTAGTCAAAGGATACTACAAAAACCACATCAAGGTACATTTATTTCTCTCTCTTTTCCCTTTTTCAATTACTATTATTCTTTTGGAAGTAAGGGAAAAATGTACATGTTTATTAATATTTGTCATTATTTGTTCTATAACATTTATGTTATTAATATGATTATTCTAGTATTCTCTTGAAAATGCTCCTAAGAGAGAATAAATCAATCATACAAATAAATAGAAGGCAGCAAATTAGTGTAACACAAATAAATATTCTAACTATCTTTTGTTGCTAATTAAAGTTGCTGCTCTGAACTTAAATGTTCCACTTAATATCTTACCAAATATATGTTCCCACTTAATACTAAGAGTTAAAAATTTATGCATCGACATTGTAAATTCTTTTATATTGTCGGTACATCATTTACTTTTGTTTGAAAGTGAATGATGGTTAACAAATCAATAATAGATGATTTACTGACAATATAAAAAACTCTTATACTGTTAGTGTATAGCTTTACTAATAGCTTTACTAAAAAATATTGTAGAGTGTACTTACAAGAAAGAATAGCCTTACGGGTATTGCTTACAAAGATGACCCAACTATAATGGCTTGGGAGCTTATGAATGAGATTAGGTGCCCTTCTGATCAATCAGGAAACACAGTTCAGGTATAACTATTCTTCACCTACTCAATTGTATTCCTATTTTTTATTATGGGTGTTTCTATATTTGAGTTTTGGTCACTATATTTAGACATACAAGGACAAATACTTGATGATTCATATGAAGTTAGTAGTAAGAAGAAATTTATTGAGTGCTTCATGCTTACTAAAAAGGGAAATTTTGATCAATATGGTTAATGAATCAAATATAGAAACTTAAAGAAATAGTGAATATTCTTTCCATTCATATCATAATTAATATGAAAATATTCGATTAATCTGAGTTCCCTTTAATTCTTGCAGGCATGGATTACTGAAATGGCATCTTACTTGAAATCCATAGATGGAAACCATTTGCTAGAAGCTGGTCTAGAAGGTTTCTATGGACCATCAAAGCAAGACTCAAATCCCAATTTCCGAGTAGGGACAGATTTCATTGCTAATAACCAAATCCCTGCCATTGATTTTGCAACAATTCACTCCTACCCTGATCAATGGTGCTTGTCACTTTTCATTTCTATTCTTATTATCAATCCTTTTCTTTATAAATCAGAACAACATTGCTATATCATCATACTAAATCTTCTCATTAATCCTCTTACCCAAAAAAAAAGTGACACATGTCACTTACAATATAATCATTAATAAATAAAGTATGTTATTATGGCACATATTATCTTCTTGTGGGTCGGAGGATATAATAGGAGGATATATCATTTTCCAAATGAGAATGATTTGTAATATCTAATGATGTTATTTGTATTAGTTGAAATGTTACTTTTATTGATAATGGTGAATTGATTGGTCTATTTTCCATGATCAGGCTAACAAGTTCAAGTTATGAAGAGCAAATAACATTCCTAGGCAAGTGGCTCAATGAGCACATCCAAGATGCACAGAACATCCTTCACAAGCCACTTCTATTTGCAGAGTTTGGGATTTCAACAAAAAACTTGGGTTCAAACTCAGCACCAAGGGACCGGTTTTTCGACACGGTCTATTCCGCGATATATGCATCAGCAAGTGGTGGTGGGGCTGCTGTTGGTGGCTTGTTTTGGCAACTTCTAGCTGAAGGAATGGATTCTTTTCGCGACGGATACGAGGTGGTTTTAGGTGAGAGTCCCTCAACAGATACTTTGATTGCTCAAAACTCTCAAAAGCTGATCCGAATTCGAAAGATGTATGCTAGACTCAGAAACATTGAGAAGTGGAATAAAGCAAGAGAAAATAGAGACTCTCATGATGGTGTTGATGGTAGAAACTGATGCATTTATACAAGTCTCACATTGCATAATATATATATAACAATAGCAACTTTGTAACCTCTTATGTATAAGGATTGATTACTAGATATGAATTCTAATTATCCTTTAGGAATGGTCTATTTCTGTTGCAATGTAACAAGTGACATTACCTATAAATGCTAGTATTAGAGATATAATTCTCATCAGCATAACCCACATCCATTACTTATTAAGAAACTAAGGGTTTGTTTCGGAGTTAAATTTTGGAGGGGAAGGAAGGGAAAGGGAAGGCTTGGGAGCCATGAAATACACTTGTGAGATGACTCTCATGCCTTTCCTTTCCTTTCCTTCCCCTCCAAAATCCAACTCCCAAACAAGCTCTAATAGTGAGTTTTTATATGGAAAGTAACTTTATAATATACAAATTAGCATTTCATTTGAGTTGGTTAGTTTTGAAATAGATTTGGTACTTTTTAGAGAACCACTAATTTTAATTTATATGCATTATTATTAATAATAAATACTATATAAAAAGTTATGTGTTAAGAAGTAGTCATAATAAAATATCAAAATAATATTACAGTCATGTTATTATGTTAATGAAAATAAAATTAATATTGTTACCCTAAATAAATAATTGTTACTATTATTATTTGATGAGAGTTTCCCTAAAACAGAAAGATCACATGTTAAAGGAGCTCAGCGTGTATGAGTTGAATGTGAGAATTCAATACTGTGATTGGTACTGTTTCTCAAATTTCAATGTTTCCTTTTTTATTATTTCATTGATTTCGAGTATCGTGTAACTGTTTGATGAAATGCTTCACCGATTACATTGTATTAATTCAGGGAAAATAAATCTGTTGTTGTTGGATGGAGGTGATTTTAAGAGAAAACGACGCTGCTGATTGGGTTTATAGAGGCGAAGGAGCTGCAAATCTTGTTCTTTCTTACATTGGATCTTCTCCTCTTTTTGTGTGTTCATAATTCCTTTTATTCTTTTTTCATTTTCTATAATGTTAATAATGAATATGATATCTGAAATATAATGTTAATAATGGAATGTGTGATTTTGGAAATGTAGATTGGGAAAGTGATGCGGATACGTAAGGCTCCAAGGAGTGATGTAGTGACTGTGAGAAGCCCATCTGCTCTCACTGCTCATGAACGTCTTCTTTGGAAAGATGTGGATGAGCTTATCTCTTCTTCGGATAAAGAAATTGCAGGGAGACTCTTTGTTCAACATGTTATGAAGCCTTTGCTTGGTTCTAAATTCGTGGATGCCGGGGTATGCAATATGCATAAATGTTTGCGACTCTTGCATAATGTTTTAAATTCTAGTTGCGATTGTGTTGCTTTTACTGCAATTGCGGATAATTTTAGGAAAATGCAATTGCAGTCGCGATATGGAGATTATAAAAAGCACAGTATTGCTTATTGAAATTTCAGCTGTGGACATAATTTAAAACCTTGATCTCGTGTATTAATCAATTATCAATGCATGAACTTTTTTGGATAACATGTTTATTTGTTTAAGATGTTAAGGGAGAAAGTTAGTGTCTATGATTTCTGACCTATACGTTGATACTTTGCTAGATGCATGTCCTGGTGTCGACCGAATTTCTTGAATCAGTTGAAAAGGATATAATTTGCCAACGTCCTCCTTGGCGAGTTGATAATGCCCAGGTCGACACGCAATGTGATTCTGTGCTTCTCATGTCTGATCATTCAGTCTTCAGTCATGGTATTGGGCTGTCTTTATGTGGAATTATTATATAAATTTATTCTCTAAGTATTAGCTTTTTCTAATCTGATTGAGATCCTAGTTTTAATCTTCACCAACTTAACTGATTCTTGAGCATTTACACATGCATTGCATGAGTAACTTAAAGCCTTACATTTTCGACATTAATTTTGTTTTTCTTCGATTCATATATATATTTTCCTTTATGCAGTTATTATGGTCATTATGTTTCTTTCATTTTACACTGTTTTGTTGCTTGTTAAGAAGTCTCCCATCAACCAACAAGGAGTTGGTCAATCTGTCAATGGTTTAAGACCTTGTTGAATCCCAATTCCCCAAGAATGGTAACAAGGCTACAGGCCAAGGTTCGATCCCTGTGAAGAACACTTGTAGAGAGGGACAACCACACATCTTGAAAGAGATTAATTTCTTATCCATAGGGTGAGGATGTACCCTTGGTTATCACCAAAAAAAGGAAATACCCCATCTGTAGAAGTGGGAGAAGTTATTATTTAACCTTTTGATTACATACTGGCTTCAGCACATGATTGGATTATTTTACCTCACTTGGTTGGAATCCAAACATGAACTAAATTGCAAGATTATACAAACTTTTAGTGGGAAAAAGTAATGAAGGGAGGAGAAATTTTATGTTGGGGATGGAATCTATCATGCTGTTAATCAATCGAGTATTCTTTTAAGATGCTTCATCTAACTCCAATTAGAACACCCTAACTCACTGCTGCCGTCTTTCATTTTGGATGTTGCCTCCTGTAATATTAATCCAGTAATCAAGTGATTTAAGTTTTCTGAGTTCTTACCCTATAACATATTTGGAAAACATTTAAGATTATCTGTTGTGAGCTCTCTGTTTCATTTCAGGTAATCTAGAATGTAGCTCCTGCATATCTATTGAGATCAAGGTATATTCTCCATAATGTCATAGATTAGTATTCTCTGGCAGCATTTTTCCCCTTCTACCATTAGACAACACTTCAGCTTAAAACTTTAAATTGACTATTTCACCTGCTTCTGCTTCCTCTCTCTTTTGCTTGGTTGTAACATCGTACGTATTGTTTTGAAAAAGTAGCCCAAATGCGGATTTCTTCCTAATTCAAGATTTATATCCAAAGAAACTACTATCAAAAGGAGGATAACTCGCTTCGAAATGCACCAAGCCCTGAAATTGCATGAAGAAGAGGTATCCCTGTGCATACTAATTTATGCTGTCATATCGTTTAGTCTCAGCATTTCATCCTTTGTTCTATTGGTGGACATTACTGCAATGTCTCTTCAATATACATTATTCTTTTTAGCTTTAAATTGAAAATATAAAATTTCCCTTTATCATTGCAGATATCACTGCAAAGTGAATACAATCCACTTGATCTGTTCTCCGGGTCCAAAGAAAGAATTCATAAAGCAATCAAGGATCTCTTTACAACCCCTCAAAACAATTTCCGGGTATTTTTTGATGGCTCTATCATATTTGGAGGACTGGGAGGCGGTGCAGAAGATACAAATTTTGGTATCGCAAAAGCATTTGAAGATGTACTTAAATCTTTCATTCAAGCTAATGATGGTCTATGTACAGAGAGCTTGCTAACTCTTGTGGCTGAGGCTTTGACAAAATCAGGAGTCCTTAATCAGCTCCTGGAGGTTCAGAAGCTTGATAATGTTGACATAGAAGGAGCGATCCATGCATATTATGACATTACTAGCCAACAATGCATGGTATGTAGAGAATTGGGTGAAGAGCAAGCAAAAAAGTATACCTCTTTGCATTCTGCTTCATTAAATGAAAGCTTGAGGGTTGTAAGGGACTACCTGATAGCAGCAACTGCAAAAGACTGCAGTTTGATGATGTGTTTTAGGCCACGGAAAGATGGAGGTTCTGGATCTGAACACAATACAGTATATCTTGAGTCAACTAAGCAAACCTTTGATTTCAAGGTAGGCAATCCTTTACATTTTTATTATTTTTTAAATTTGTTGAGAAAGGAGCCGACCCCACCTAGTGGGATTAAGGCTGGGCTGTTGTTGTAGGCAAAGGCAGACAATTCTTCACATGAACCATTTGGTTCAGTTTCTGTTGGTAGATTAGTCCCTGCTTAAGAATGCTGTTGATTTTCAAATGCTTCAGCCTTGTAGGTTTGAAGTGTCGTTAGAATTTTGTTTGATCAAAATTGTATAAAATCTGCTGTTGATTGCACAAGTAATATATATATATAT
>NC_032021.1:17811850-17812150 GCF_001865875.1 Lupinus angustifolius
CCTCATCCTCATCCTCATCCTCATCCTCATCCTCATCCTCATCCTCATCCTCATATACATCCTCATCCCCATCCTAAACCTCATCCTAATCCTAATCCTCATCCCCAGCCTCATCCTTATCCTCATCCTCATCCTCATTCTCATCCTTATCCTCATACTCATCCTCATCCTCATCCTCATCCTAATCCTCATCCTCATCATAATCCTAATCCTCATCCTCATCCTCATCCTCATCCTCATCCTCATCCTCATCCTCGTCCTCATCCTCATCCTCATCCTCATCCTGATCCTCATGCTCAT
>NC_032021.1:17812250-17813786 GCF_001865875.1 Lupinus angustifolius
CATCCTCATCCTCATCCTCATCCTCATCTTCATACTCATGCTCATCCTCATCCTCATACTCATCCTCATCCTCGTCCTCATCCTCTACCTCAACCTCAACCTCTTCCTCATCTTCATCCTCATCCTCATCCTTATCCTCATCCTCATTCTCATCCTAATCCTCATCCTCATCCCAATCCTGAACCGCATCATCATCCTCATCCCCAACCCCATCCCCATCCTCAACATCATTCTCATCCTCATCCCCAACCCCATCCTCATCCTCATCCTAATCGTCATCCTAATCCAAATCCTAAACCTAATCCTAATCCTTATGCACATACTCATCCTCATCCTCATCCTAATCCTCATCGTCATCCTCATCCTCATCCTCATCCTAAACCCCATCCCGATCCTCAACCTCATCCTAATCCTCATCCACATCCCCAGCCTCATCATCATCCCCATCCCCATTCTCAACCTCATCCTAATCCTAATCCTCATCCTCATCCTCATCCTCATCTTCATCCTCATACTCATGCTCATCCTCATCCTCATCCTCGTCCGCATCCTCATCCTCATCCTCATCCTCATCCTCATCCTCATCGTCTTCGTCATCGTCATCGTCATACTCATCCTCATCCTCATCCTTATCCTGATGCTCATCCTCATCCTCATCCTCTCCTCATCCTCATCCTCATCCTCATCCGCATCCTCAACTTGAACCTGACCCTCGTCTTCATACTCATGCTCATCCTCATCCTCACTCTCATCCTCATCCTCGTCCTCATCCTCTACCTCAACCTCAACCTCTTCCTCATCTTCATCCTCATCCTCATCCTTATCCTCATCCTCATTCTCATCCTAATCCTCATCCTCATCCCAATCCTGAACCGCATCATCATCCTCATCCCCAACCCCATCCCCATCCTCAACATCATTCTCATCCTCATCCCCAACCCCATCCTCATCCTCATCCTAATCGTCATCCTCATCCTCATCCTCATCCAAATCCTAAACCTAATCCAAATCCTCATGCACATACTCATCCTCATCCTCATCCTAATCCTCATCATCATCCTCATCCTCATCCTAATCCCCATCCCGATCCTCAACCTCATCCTAATCCTCATCCTCATCCCCAGCCTCATCATCCCCCTTCCCCATTCTCAACCTCATCCTAATCCTAATCCTCATCCTCATCCTCATCTTCATCCTTATACTCATGCTCATCCTCATCCTCATCCACATTCTCATCCTCATCCTCATCCTAATCCTCATCGTAATCCTCAATCTAATGCTAATTCTAATCCAATTGCAAATCCTCATCTTTATCCTAATCATAATCCTAATCTTAATCCTAATCCTCATGCACACACTCATCCTCATCCTCATCCTGATGCTCATCGTCATCCTGATGCTCATCCTCATCCTAATCATCATTCCCATCCTCATCCTCGTCCTCATCCTCATCCTCATCTTCATACTCATACTCATCCTCATCCTCATCCTCATCCTAATCCTAACCCTAACCCTAACCCTAATACTAATCCTAAT
>NC_032021.1:17816386-17819912 GCF_001865875.1 Lupinus angustifolius
ATCCTGATCCTCATCCTCATCCTCATCCTCATCCTCATCCTCATCCTCATCCTCATCCTCATCCTCATCCTCATCCTCTTCCTCATCCTCATCCTATTCCTCATCCTCATACTCATCCTAGTCCTCATCCTCATCCTCATCCACATTCTGATCCTCATCCGCATACCCATCCCCATCCCCATCCCCATCCTCATCCTCATCCTCATCCACATTCTGATCCTCATCCCCATCCCCATCCCCATCAGATTCATCATCAATTTTCTCTTCTTTGTCTTTGGAGGTCGTGGCCTTCAATGTGATGCTCTTCATTTTTTGTTCGTTTATCAGGATTATTCTTTTCCTATCAATGTTAATTCTAGCCAATTTCTTTAATTCATCATGCAACTCGACATAAGCATCATACAATACATCATAAGGAGGTGAATCATTCGAAGTGGATGAGGTGTCAGAATATACCTCATCATTGCCCTTGCATGAGTCTGAATTTGTATTGATGTCAGATCTGGCCATCAGACACAGCTTTGCTGACTCCTCCTCACTATAGGTGCTCGATGTCGATTCCTCCTCAGGTACATCCCAAACGATGTAAGCTTTCTTGGATTTGAAGTCCCTGGGAGTGCTCTTCTCTGAATCAACCTTCTTTAGGTAGGTTGGACACTGAAACCTCATGTGCCCTACCTTTCCACACTCATGGCAAGTGAAGCGATCCTTGTTATTCTTGCCTTTACTGGTTGACTCTTTCGCTTCCTTCTTTTGAAACTTTTTGAGTCCTCCTTTTCTTTTAATGAATTTGCTAAATTTTCGGACTAGGAGACCCATAGTTTCATCATCTAGATCGGAATCAGATTCATCATCAATTTTCTCTTCTTTGTCTTTGGAGGTCGTGGCCTTCAAAGTGATGCTCTTCTTCTTCCGGTCTGATTCTTCATTCATGGTCAAGCGACCCAACTCCATTTCATGCTCTTGAAGTTTTCCAAATAAAGTAGCTAAAGGCATAGAATCTAAATCTTTAGACTCAACAATTGCAGTCACCTTTGGTTGCCATCTCCTGTCAAGACAACGCAAAACTTTATTAGTTAGTTCACCTCTAGCAAATGATTTATCGAGAGCAACTAAATGGTTGACAATATGAGTGAATCGCTTTTGCATATCACATATTGATTCGCTTGGTAACATGCGAAACAACTCATATTCGTGGGTCAGCGCGTTCAGTCTTGCGCGCTTGACTTCGCTAGTGCCTTCGTGAGTCACTTGTAAAGTGTCCCACATTTCTTTCGCATTATGGCACTGCGAGACCCTAAAGAATTCATCATATGATAGGGCCGATGTGATGATGTTTTTGGCGCGCAGGTTATGCTGGACCTTTTTGCGCTCATCATCGGTCCATAAACTTTTCGGTTTATCTTTAGGTTGATCGTCCACAAGATGTTGTGGAACGTAAGGGCCGTTGACTACGGATTCCCAAATATCCGAGTCTATGGCCTCAATAAAAATTTGCATGCGCACTTTCCAGTAGGCATACCCTTCACCACTGAATATTGGTGGTCGATTAATGGATGACCCATCACCACCAAATGGATTTGAAGAACCCATTCCTTTTCCCTTTAGGATCACGAATACGCGGTTGAGCTAGCACTTCGTACTAGCTCTGATACCACTTGTTAGGTATCAGTGGTTACAATACACCTAGAAGGGGGGGGTTGAATAGGTGTCGCGGTTAGAATTACCGCTTTTCGCAAATCAACACTTAATGCTGAATCAACCCTATTTAATCGATTAAGGAGAAAAGGATAATCGATTATAAGCACAGTCTTAATCGATTAACACAAAAAACAGTTTTAAACAGAAACTATTTTAATCGATTAATAGAAACAGTATAATCGATTAACACAGGAATATTAATCGATTAAACAGAACCAGTAAGCAATTACAGAAACGATTAAATGCGAAACAAATAACCGATAACAGAACGAATACAGAGCTTACAAATTTGTATATCAGAATAGCTTGCAATACAACAAAAGAACAGAATGTATTAGTTGAATCAAATATACAAATTAAATCGATTGAAAACAGTAAAGAGAGAGAGAGAAACAAATCCTGCAACTCGAATTTTTATCCTGGTTCGTTTGCTGTCCACTGCAAACTACATCCAGGCCTCCCGGCTGACTTGGGAGATTTCCTTCACTATAATCGAATCAATGTAATTTACAAACACATTATCCAATTACAACACTTAGCAAATGACAAGAAATCAAAGAAACTATCCAATGGTTTGACTCCCTTCCTACCGATAAAGAAAACGTTTCTTTCGGCGTAGCCCCAGCCAAAGAATCTCTCGTTCTTTCCTTTTCTTACACTCTAAGCTATGAAGAAACACACAATCTCTACTGGTGATACGACACCAAGAGATTCCCTTTCACAACAATTATACAAGAATTACAAGAGTAATATTAAGCTATACCTAAGCTCAAATACAACATGAAGGCTTTACTCTAATGCACATTTAACACAAACACATGTGAAATGACAAGTATTAGTTATGAAAACAGAAGTTACAGAATCATAAAATTCATGAAAAAACGCATCAAAATATGCATGAACATGTGAGGGAAAACGTGAGAGATTATAACATGAAATGCACTCAATCCTAAAGCAAGGAATCTCTCATTTCTAAACTCACTAATGCAATTAACAAATAGATGCAGCAATTAACACGTAGAATGCTCTAACTCTCTAATAAATGCAACATGCAACTTATGAGATTAATTCTGAAAACGCAGTTTATAAAGAATCAGTCCAGAACCCCAGATAATCGATTAAATACCTTCTTAATCGATTAACGGGACTAAAAATCATAACTGATTCTGTTTTTCAGTTTTTCAGTTTCAACAACTTAAAAATCAGTTAGGTTAATCGATTAACGTAAACCTTTAATCGATTAACTGCATTACAAAAACGTGTTCCAGTGGCAACCACTTTACACAGCAGTTGGGTTAATCGATTAAAGGTATGGTTAATCGATTAACACTAAATAAAATATGTATTTTCAAATAGAAAACATCAAATATGTTATGCACTTAGATAATACATTTTTGACACTTAGTTTTATGCCTAGAATGCATATATACATGTATTTATGTAATGCATGAACATATCTCATGGATGAAATGATTTAACGATAAATGCATGTGAGACATGTATTAGGTGCCCTAAGCCTTCGACTCAACTTAAACTAGAAACTAGTCTAAGCCTAGTACCAAATAAAAGACTTAAGCACGTTGGATTGTTGGTTATCTTCAAGCACTTTTAGGCACACGTTGTCCTCATCAAAACCATGACGTTCAAGGAGAGCTTTCCAAAGTGTTCCTCTTGACATGCACACTTTCACTCATCCTCATCCTCATCCTAATTCAAATCATATTCCTAATCCTAACTATTATCCTCATCCTAATCCTAATCCTAATCCTAATCCTAATCCTAATCCTAATCCTAATCCTAATCCTAATCCTAATCCTAATCCTAA
>NC_032021.1:17820012-17820374 GCF_001865875.1 Lupinus angustifolius
CCTCATCCTCATCCTCATCCTCATCCTCATCCTCATCCTCATCCTCATCCTCATCCTCATCATCATCCTCATCCTAATCCTAATCCTAAACCTAATCCTAACCCTCATGCTCATCCTCATCCTCATCCTCATCCTCATCCTTATACTGATCCTCATCCTCATCCTCTTCCTCATCCTCATCCTCATCCTCGTCCTCATCCTCATCCGCATCCGCATACTCCTCCTCATCCTCATCCTAGTCTTCATCCTCATCCTCATCATCATCCTCATCATCCTCCTCATCCTTATCCTCATCCTCACCATCATCGTCATCCTCATCCGCATCATCATCCTCATCCTCATCCTCGTCCTCATCCTCATCC
>NC_032021.1:17820474-17820680 GCF_001865875.1 Lupinus angustifolius
CATCCTCATCCTCATCCTCATCCTAATCCTAATCCTAATCCTAATCCTAATCCTAATCCTAATCCTAATCCTCAGGCTCATCCTCATCGTCATCCTCAACCTCTTCCTCATGCTCAACCTGATCCTCATCCTCATCCTAATCCTAATCCTAATCCTAAATGTGATCCTCATCCTCATCCTAATCCTAATCCTAATCCTAATACTAA
>NC_032022.1:0-41505 GCF_001865875.1 Lupinus angustifolius
ATGATATGTTATTTCGGGTGGTACAAAACGGCTTGGTACGGGACCTGTACTCTCGATTATTTCCGATTAGGATGTTGGATGGATATTGGTGTAAGGTGGATGATCATGACATATCATGCATACATTATCATTGGGGAAGTACCTTCCCACATGTGAGTTACAAGTATGGTGTATTTCTATGTTTATGTATGTGATGTGATTATGAGTATAATGTTGATTATATTATTTGATATATTGGTAATGTTGAAATAAATGGTGGGTTATAATGTCGGTGATATATATTATATGTGTATGTTATTATTTGGAGTATGATCTCCACTTATGTGTTGTTTAATTATAATCATGACATCTTGTCGATGAATGATATAATGATAAATGCTGAATTATGATATTGAAATATGATATTGTTTGGGGATAAGTGTATTTACGTTACATAGGTTGATTAGTTAATTGTTTATGAGAACAATTGATGAGTTTGGTTATATTACTCATGTGAATTAGATAATTGCTTATGAGAACAATTGATGAGTCTGGTTATATTACTCATGTAAATTGGATAGTTGTTTACGAGAACAACTGATGAGTTATAATGTAATATGTTATATATATATATGAACTGTTTTTCATATCTGAGTGTAATATTCTGAGTAAGTCCACGCCGTCAATGAATTTACGTTCATTAGATGTCTTACTCTCTCTATTTCTCTTCTTTTCTATTGTTTGCTTTTCGGACGTGTGCTCGTCAGATAAGACGACTTTGCTCGGATTTGGAGCTACCCGTTCGTGATGTTCCAGGAAGGGGCATGCAGAATTGAGGAGAGGTAGTACCCTAGCTTTGGAGTTAGCTACTAGGAGTTGTTTATCATTTAATGTCTTTTGGCAATGATTAATATTTCCGCCCTTTCTTGTTGGATTTTGTATATGTTAATGGCGATGTAGTTTCCGCCTTTGTTGACTTAGTTTGTATGAACTAAAGATGACTTAACCGGTAAATTGGTCAATAAAAAACCAAATAATATTGCAAACAAGTATAGAAAAGGGGTTATCCAATTTATAAGGACTTATTGGATATTAGTCTTTCAATCAACAATTGCTATTGTAAGTTATTTTCAAAAGGTTTTTGGATTGATAATTAAACCATAAATGACTAATGAGTTACAATATTTTGATAAAAGATATTAGCTATGAAACACGGATTCTTCAAACACTCTCACGTGTCGGTGTCCGACACGTATCCGACACGGACACACTCGGATTCACGAAGGATACGTACCCGTAGAGTATCCAAAAAATAAAAAAATAAAATTAAATAAATAAATATTAAGACACGTATCCGATTCGTTTTCAATAAAATATAAGATATATGGATTCGTTTTCAGTAAAGTATATAATATATAGATTCGTTTCCAATAAAACAGGATTAGATAGATTCGTTTCCAATAAAACAGAATAAGATAGATTTGTTTTCATTAAAATAAGATAAGATATATTTGTTATGGAGGGCAATGATTTTAGGATAGATTTGTTTTCATTAAAGTAGGATAAGGTAAATTTGTTATGGAGGGCAACGATTTTAAATTTCCATTATATTTTTTACTTTAGATATTTTGATTTACACTTATAATTTTATCACATTTTATGTGTTTTTATTATTTTATACGCGTATCCCTGAACGTATCGTATCCTGTATTTTGGAAAAAATGCGTGTCGACGTATTGGATATGTATCGTACCCGAAACACGTATCAGTATCCGTGCTTCATAGGATATTAGGATCTAACTTCCTACTCACTATTAATATACACGCAATTCAACAATATTAATTTATCTAGCAATGATTCTTCAACATAAATGACCTCAAAAAGTGTTACAAACTAATGTCTTAGTCAATTTAGTAGTTTATGCAATAAAGTTCTATGTCTAGTAATTTTATACATAAGATGAAGAATTATGACTCACAAAATCATACATTTATGTCTAGTAGCATATGCAAGTGAAATTAAGTTAAATGCAAGACCTCAATTATATTAATCGCTAATGTTTTGGTCATATTAGTAGCATATCAAAATATCTCTATGTCTAACAACTAAATTAATAAGATGAAAATATATGAATCTATGTCTAGTAGTATATGTTAACAAGTTTGAGAGTTATTATGTTATTGAATTATCTCTATGACTATCAATTATAGCAATTGATGAGTTAAATAAAGTGAGAATTACAATAATGATTTCTCTAATGTTTTCCTTCATAGTTCATACAATAAGATAGTCAAGCTCAAAATAAGCATTAAGCACATACACAACTCGAAATAATCAAAACATAATGAATTAGCATAAAACTGAATCAATATGCCCACATCAAGATCATATTACACTCAATCCCAAAAAAAGGAAATTAGTTACTCATGTTAACTAAATGTAAGTAAGAGTAAGAGAAAATATAACTCATATATGATGAATTACCACTCCAATGAGCATGGACTAGCTCCTCTAGCGCTCAGACCTTGCTTCCACACCTTTAAGGGAGCTAAACTCGCCTAAAACTAAGAAAAAATATGTATTATAATTGTATCGCTTGAAGTGTATCTTACTAACCTATATTAAACGCTTAAGTAGTGTATGAATTTTGGCTTCCACACTCATCGCATTGTCTTGCACTGAGCGCATCGCCTAGCTAGGCTCGACCTTTCAGCACACCACCTTGTGTTGGTGTATGTCTTGTCGTTGAGCGCAACTCCTTCTTTCGCTTATCGCATGATGATTGCTTTGTATATCCGAAACAAATATTAATTGTTGAATTTCGTA
Organism: Lupinus angustifolius; assembly: GCF_001865875.1. NCBI lineage: Eukaryota > Viridiplantae > Streptophyta > Magnoliopsida > Fabales > Fabaceae > Lupinus > Lupinus angustifolius. Next base: position 2,807 of record NC_032022.1, read on the forward strand.
ATTAAATCTGCCAAGTGGAGGATTGCATTGGGCACAGGTCCTTTTGTTGTTGAGCGTGGCTTTGGCGCCAAGTGCATGTATTAGATATTGTCTAATGCACTGGGCTTGAATCCTACGTTGATCCTGAGTAATTTTGCCTCAAAACTTGGTTTTTTTGTCATTCCTTAGGTTTTAGCCTGAACAAACACTTCAAATGTGATATTTTGCCACTTAACATGGTTAATCACTTATGATCATAAAAGCCAACAATTTGGATTTTGTAAGGAGTTAAAATACCTCAAAATTGATAGTAAAAATTTTATGATCATTTTAACACTTAACAAAAAATAATAAGTTTACATTTTTCTTCGGTTCAAATATCATCATAAGTATGGTTAGTTAATAAGGTACATGATTTATTAATTTAACTTTTCCTCCTCAATTAATATGTGGGTTCAAGTCTTATGTATGAAAGAAAAATCTTTTTGGAAGAGTTAATGTTATTAAACTTTGAATATTCCTAGTTCATACAGGGTTGTCTAGTTCAAAAGATATTTAATAAAAAGACAAAAAGTAGGATTTCAAATTTTAGAAATACCAATAATGACTAATTAGTATATTTCAAATATATATTGTGTGATAATCACAATTATACATAACTTAGTTTTAATTCAATTGAATTAAATATGATTATTTTTCTCATTAATATCTATTATATATTTCAACTAAAATATAAATCTTTATTACTAAAAATTCCACATTCTAATTAAAAGAAACAAGAAGGTTAATATTAGGCAAACTAGATTATAAGGCTTCCTTGCCAATGTATACTGATTTGAATCCATGGAAAAGTAATTGTTAGGAGTGATAGACTCATCTCTGGAGGAACTATTCATCTGTGTTGGTAAAAGGGTAAAAAACACATTGATTAAATCAAATTGTTAATATTAGACAATTATTTCATAATTTTAAAATTCATATTAGCGATTGAATTGTGTAAAGGTTGGTAATAATAATTGTCTAATATTAAAATTCATATTAGTGATTGAATTGTGTAAAGGCTGGTAATAATTAAGATCATGATGGATAAGTCAAATGCACTGGTTTTATTCCACTCTGACATAATTTCCTCTTATTGACAAAAGATATTTATGATTTACAAATATTGGAAAAGAACAAAATAAAAAATAAGTAAGCAAAATCAACAATTATAGTTGATGAATTATAGTAATTAAAGACATATTCCTAAAATGGAAAATCTAATTAGAGAAAAAATCAAATTATAGTTAAATTATTTTCCTAGAGTAAAGAAAATTTGAAATGGAATGTTTTTTAATAATGAGGGTTAAATTTTTATTCAAAAATACCATGTGAAATACGAATAGTCACAAGGAGAGAGATTATGCTGAATGATTGTGGTCCAGTATTGAAATTTAATACATTGATGATTTTACTAGATCCAGATTCCGTCTTTGATTTGGCATCGTCATAACCAAAATTGTAATTTTAATTTTCAAGCCCAATTGATAAATATCTTCCCAAAAATATTGGTTACTTAGAATTTAAATTCATAATCTTGCAAATACAATTAGTTTAGGCTTTGTTTGATAGCCTATTTTTTGAGGGGAATAGAAAAGAATAGATGATTTTGAAAAGTCTCAATATGGTTTGAGAGTAGGATGAAGTAAAAAAAAAAGTTTTAGGTTTTATTTGGGAGTTATAAGGAAAATGGAAGAAAATAGATTAAAGGTTTAGGAAGGAGAGAAAGAGGAGGAAGGGAAAATGAAGGAAATTCCCCACCTTAGTTGGGAGTATAAAATTTAGAAGAGATGGTAAAGTAATGATAATGTGATAATATTTTTATTTTTCCTTTAAAAATATAATTAATAATGAGAAATGGACAAAAATGTATAATTGTATAATATTACTAAAAATATTAGCTATTTTAACATTTTATTTCTAAAAAACATCAAATTGTATGAACTTTTAAAATAGACATATCGAGAGTTTTAGAGGGTTTGAGAGACACTCAAAAATCTTCTTCTCTCCTTCATCCAACTCCCAAACAAGGGGAAGACTTTCCAAAGTCATTCATTCTCTTCCCCTCCAAAATCTCACTTCCAAAAAAGCCTTACAGTTTGTTTGGAAGTTGTATTTTGGAGGGAAACAAGGGAAGTGAAGACTGAGAAAGAATTGAGAGTCATCTCACAAGTGTATTTAACAGAGTCAAACATTTTCTTTCCTTCCAAAATCCAACTCTCAAAATTAACCCTTCAAGGTTTTTTCAAGCCCTCCAAACCCTTAATGTATTTATTTTTATAGTTCCACAAATTTAGGGGTTTCTATAATCAAAATGTGAAAATACCTAAATATTTCTAGTAAAATTATATATTATTATCAACAAATTTCTCACTTAATTACATTTTTAAATAAATAAAAAAATATTATTATATTATTATTATTTATTTCTCTCTCTGTAAATTCCTTACTTCTAAACAATGAAGAGAATTATATTTTTTTTTCTTTTTTCCTTTCTTTCATAACTCAGACATACGATTAACAAAAATATTCTACTGCCATTTTAGCAATTAACCAAATCATATAATATAAAATGTGAAGTAAGTCCATGATTCTTTTTGGTACATCTGAAAAAGTAACTCCATGATATTTATGAAAATTAAATTTTATGTGGAAAAACATCTGTAATTCTAATAGTCAGTCTTCTACGTAGAAACTTGTTGAGACTTCTAACCTACTTGGAAAACATTAATATTACGCAGCCACTAATACATGCAAATTGGACGCCTTAAAAAGTTGGAAGAACATCTAATCTGTCAGTACCTCATGTGTCAGGAAATATGATTAGCCAGAAAAATATTTAATAATTATAATTTTAATATAAATAAATTTTTTATAACCAATCAGAATTAATGGCACATAAAGTTATACAAAAATTGAGACAGCAAATATAGTTTGGTGTGTCATTATAGAGATTTGTTAAATTTTATATGTTGTCCAGTATCTAAGATAGTTTTTATTTTTTTATCAGAATTTAAAGATTGACTATGTATAATATTAAATACATATAAACCAAATTTAAAATTACAATCACAAAATATGAAGCTCTATTACCAAATTCTAAGGATCAAGATTCTCTATTATTGGAGAGGAAAATACATAAAATATAAAAGAAGAAATAATAACATGGTGTAAGACTTTTATTTTTTAGATGTTATATAATAATACTTTACCCTTAAATACAAAAGTACACATAATAACTTGTATCTAAAGTATTCTTTTCCAAATTCTAGATAATACGGTAGAATGATTTTATGTGACAACTTTCTCTATAAAAAGGTACTTCCTACCCAACTTAGATGAAGAACACATTCCCAAACTAATTTGAAAAATATTGAAGTCACACATAGAGATATGACAACCAAAACTTGTGCAATGCTTCTCATGGGACTTGCCATCATAAGCTTTATCTCAGTGACATCTGCCATTTCAGGAACTGCCACTTATTACACAGTTTATGTTCGTGAGTAACAAACATTTTTTTCTCTCTGCATGAATAGCTATCACTTGCATTAGTATATTGGTTTTCTTTATTTTATAATAATAAATTATCATTAGTATTTTAAATTGTAATTATGATTATGTTATCTCAATTATGGAAAATTATGACTCATGTCACTGTAATTGAGATTGCAATATGGTGTTTACAATTTCACATAGAATACAATTTAAAACACTAATTATAATTATTACACCCATGTGAATCTATCAAACACATAATTAATTAGCCAAAATTTTCATTTTTTTTCTTCACATGCTTAAATTTTGGTTAATATTTAGACATGTTGCACATACTAGTCCTCCATGAAGGATAACCAGCCATCTCCCTCTATAGCCTTTCATCTCATAATAAGCTATAAAAAAACATGCATAATCATGAAATGAAGGCATGTTTTATTTGAGATAAAACCTTATGTCTCGCAATAAATGTCACAACCTTCCTTGTATCATCCATTTTGAAATGGTCAACAAATTAACATCTCTTATCATCTTTCATCATTAGTTATTTAGTTATTGAAGATATAAATCGTCAATCAAATTAGATAGCACATGTGGGTCTGCATTTTTGTATGAGGCTTTTCCATTCTCTCTGTTCTTCTTCCATGGGTGTACTTGTAGCACCCCCATCATTAATAAAGATTATTTTTCCGGTAATTAAAAAAAATACATATCAAAGATTGTGATGATATAAACATGGGTGATGATGTTCTCCCTTGAGTTTTGTGATTCTATGCTCCCCTCTTGTATCATCATGGATGTATTTATTAAAAATATTGATGGTTGACATTAAAAAGTGAGTAATAAAATGACTACTTTGTGCTTGTGATATTAATCCACCTCAACCCATGGCTATCTTACTAAATTTGAGGGTGTTTAATTCGACAGAATGACACACTTAATAAATTCATGAATTGAGAGGAATTGCATATTTAAGGCTGAAGTATTACAACTAATATTCATCTACTATTGTGGATCACTAGTAATAATGTAGATATACATAGGATAAAGAAAATTACGAAAGACTTTGTTAATGCGTTTTAGCCTAATGTGCTTACATATTCCTCAACATTAAGTGGGTGTGGGTATATTAGTAGATGTTAGGATTACAAATACTAGCACAATGTTTCAAGTACACTTAAGGTATAGGTGGACCATTGCATCCAAAGTCATGGTGGCTTACACGGCCAAGTCATGGATCATTGCATAACCTTGCATGTGCCGATTCATGGCTATGGTGGCTTACACGCCCTGACCGTGGATCTTTTTTATAGTTTACTTCCATCGGATTCTCAAAAACATGTCTATTTTGCCCACGCCATTTATCTGTTCTTCACTTCCGAACTTATGAGCCACCATACGCCAACACTCAAACATATTTCCCTCTACTATAGTCTACAGCTTGAAGTCCTACGCATTAAAACACATATGCTTTGATGTTAAATCTCTATATAGATAAGGATTATAACATTGCATGTGGTTTGAAATTGAGTTTGCAGCATCTGCATGCTATGGGTACGAAGACCAGGGCACAATGATTGCAGCTGCAGGTGATACAATATGGAACAATGGAGGTGCATGTGGTCAAATGTATACAATCACATGCACAGGTGCAACAAACCAAGGTGTACCTGAGCCTTGCAAGGGTGGCAGTGTTACTGTTAAGATTGTAGATCGTTGTCCTTCACCAGGGTGCCAAGGAACCATTGATCTCTCTCAAGAAGCTTTCTCTACCATTGCTGACATCAATGCTGGGAAAATTCAAATTGACTACACGCAGTAAGCTCATTTTTTTCAACGGAAATCTTCTATACTCACTATTATATATCATTATTTTTATTATCGATACAAAACAATCACCTCATAGAAAATAACTCTTTTTAAAAGAAAAAAGTCAGAATTTTTAATGATAAGATTGTTTTTTTGTTAGTAACAATTAATAATATTTTAAATTTTAGTAATGATTGTGGTTATTGTAATTGTGATTGCTGCTATGTGGATTGTGACCGTTGTGATATAAATTATAATGTGATTAAGAAATCATTTTGAATTAGATGCCGTTCAATATGGTCCAAATGTGGTCTATGTAATTGTGTTGGAACTTGATGTGGTCATATCACATGATTCAATTTCACACTACAATTACGTTGTGACGCGGTTGAGCTATCACACTACAATTGTGTAATCATGTCATCACATCATATAATTCAGTGTCATACTACAGTTGTATTATGATACAGTATCATACTATAGTTGCATTGTTATACAGTCCAATGTCGTTGTATTGCGACTCAATGCGATCACATCACATGATTCAATATTATACCATAATTATAGTATCATGTGGTTGAGGTAGTCACTACAACTGTAATATTTTGGTGACTATCACCTGATGTGAGATTATATTGGATATAAGTGATTTCTCATTTTTATCGTCATGACTGGTTAATTTCAATGTCCTAGCTATTTATTTATCTAACTGTGTATTACATGCAGGGTGTAAATGTGAGATGCTCGAAGAAGAAAATAGTCAAGTTGTTTGGGGAACTAGGAGGATTATTAATGACATTGACATATATATATCATCAATAAAATTGAATAAACTTCAATAAGAATAATTATATCAGATGTATTTGATATAATAATAAAGCTGTATGAATAAAATATATGCGACCCATTAAATACTTGTGGATCGTGAACCTTTTATTTCCTTCCTCCGTTTTCTTATTTAATGGGCATTTTAAAAGAATCAATTCATATTTAAGCATAAAAGTCCAACGCTAGAATATGAGGTGGATGGAAAGTTTGATATTTATTATTTTATTTATTTAAAAAATTAAAATCTTGCCTATCCAATTTGTTTTGAAATACATATGTCATCATCTCAATCTAGTAGTGGACCCTCTCTTGATCTACATCTTCTGATACGTTGTATCAATAAAACATGTGCCATATATTAATATTGGATTTAGAATTTGTTTGCCCCAACATCATTTAGGATATTTTTGGTAGACAACATAGAATAAAGATATATAGTATGATAGATAGCAGAATAAAAGTATAATAGAATATAAACTTGATAAGTTGCTATCTTATCCAATATACTCAATTTATCATTTAAGTATTTAGGAAACAGGGATAATAACATCTTGTGATATCTTGTATCAATAAAATATCTGCAATTTATGAATACTGGATTTGGAATTTGCTTGCAGACATCATTTATGATATTTTTTGCAACATGGACATAGTATGAAAATAGCATAACAAAAGTATAATATTATATTGGACATAATAACCTTTTATTTTATCCAATATTCAATTATACATATCAAATAAATCATCACATATAATATTGTACAAATTATATGCAAATGAGAAACTCAACTTTGTTATAGGAATGACATCAAGATGGGTCGAGGTCAAGTTTGTGCTTACCAACCCTGAACCAGAAATCTAAAATTTGAATCAGAACCCAAACCTAAATTAAGCGAGGTTGAAAATAATGATATCATCTCGAACCTGTCGGCTTTCGGGTAACCCGTATATGTCGGGTTTCGGGTAACCTGAACCTGTCGGATTTCGGGCAACCTGAACCTGATGAGAACACACCCGAAACATATATTTATATATATATATATATATATATGTATATATATAATATTGTAGTTTTATATATATTACTCGGTTTCTAGGCGAGTTCGGGTTAGAGTACCAACTATACCAAACCCGAATCTAAAAGTTGAACTCAAGTAAAGCTTGAACTCAATCACATATGATTTCTCAGTTAAATTTGAATTTATTTTGGACTGTACCCACAAATTCAGTTTTAATTGTCATCCATGTTTTACTAGAATGAGGGATGAAGCCATACTTTAGTAGGTGCACACTCGAAAAAATATTTAGAGTTAATATTTTTTGTATTATAACAAAGAATACACAATAACATAATATCAACCAAGAACAAAACAATAACAAGAATAAACAGAAATTAAAATAATTAAATAAATAAAAAACGAAATAAAAATAATTAAATAAATAAAAATAAATAAAAACTAAAAAACTCAAAACAGTAGCTAAGAAAAAATAATTGGGGGTTAGGGTCTTGAAATTGGTTTGGGAATTTTACGGTGAAATTGATTTGGGGTTTTTAGGGTACAATTAATTTAGGGATTAAGTTTTGAAATCAATTTGGGGATTAAGTTTTAAAATCAATTTGAGGTTTAGGGTTAAGTTAAAATTAAATTGGGGTTTAGGATTAACAACATTGTGAGATGTTTAACAACAAAATTAGTTTTCAAACACAATTACTAGACAACATACACTCATTATAATAACAACAACAAAAAAGAATGTGACAAATAAGAAGAAAATACATCTTTAGTACTTGTGAAAAATGAAGATGAAGAAAATGATACCTTTATTTTTTATTCTCCCTTCTCTTATTATCAAGTGTTTTTTCTTTCTAAGTGTGTTCTTTCTCTTTCAAAAATTAGGGTTGCCTCCCTGTTTTTTTGTTGATTCCCCTACTTGTGAGTTGCTAAGTTAGGTATTATATAGGGGGTGGGGATTAGGGTTTCTGGTTGGGCTAAGGGAAAAAGCTCAAATGCTACAAACATTTGAAATTTTGATTTCCTCCTCTTTTTATTTTGAAATTTTTACCCCGGTCAAAATTGAGTATTTACAATGCTATTATTTATGAATAAATTTTAATTGAAATTAAAATTTTAATGTATTGGCAATATTTTATTAGTTGTCTTCACATACATATATCTTCACTCAAGTCTTTCTCCCCTTTTCAAAGGGAAGTAATGCACACTGTTTTTCCATTTGAATCCGGATTGGAGGCTTTTAATGGGTCAAATTCTAATCAAAAGAATTTAATTCTTTTGTTTTATTCGAATTTTGGCATGCATAAGGAGGTGGGGTCCAACATGAAATGATCTAATAACAACATGAACCATGTGGCTATAGAACTGTGCCCTTCTCTCTTTGCGGTTCAAAAATCAAATCATGTCGGTTCATCCAGTAGGGTGCCTAATTAGGTTTGGGGGTTCCCTCCAATATTTTGAAGTTTACTATTGAAGGTGATGGGAAGTATAAGGGAAACTGTAATTCTATCAAGGACAATTCTGATAGTGAAGACCCTCTTTTGAGAGACATTTATGATAAGTGCATTAAACAAAAAGGAACCAAAATAAGAGCAAAACGGAACATCCAAAAATAAGTTGTGTTCCATCATGAAGATTTGTGATACATTACCAAAGAGTTGTGATACATTACCAAATGAATTTAGTCCAGAAATTTAGCCTTCCATGGCAATGGAAGAGCAAACCTGATGTGAACTAAACAAGCAAACACCAACCAAGAACAGATCGTTCTTAGAATCTCCTGAAGAGGTTCACATCAAAACCGAAAATGAGAAAATGAAGAATGGGTGAAACCCTAGCAGAGCAAAAAGAGGGAAAACGGAAATGAGTCTTTTTCAAAGTGAAGCAAAGTAAAAGTGTGTGTGTTAGGAGTGGGGAATCCGAATTTAACTCCTCCAACACACATAAACCGAATTGGGCCTAAACAATGGGCTCAAAGCTAAATTACAATAAAAACAACTCCTAAATTAAAAACACAATCTTCACTTCAACACATTTCCTCGACTCCCAAAATGCCATTGGTGCCAAATGTGATCTGAAAATGATAATAGATTTAATCAGGCCAAATAATCCCAAATTAACTCATTTTAGGAATATTAGTCCAACAAAGTCTAAAACAATAAACCATGTGAAACAAAGTCAATTAGGCACCAAGAATCATCAATCATGCTAAATTAAGGTTATGAATAGTGTGTAATATATTGCTCATCAAAGTGATTATCATTCTACCATTTTAGGACATATACTAAAAGGAGGATTTTAGAACTTGGTGTTTGGAGTTAATCAAAGTAAAATATAAGAACTTGTCTAAGTAGTTTAAACTCATAAGAAGTCGAGAAATATTTTCATTATTCAAAATAATCTTGTCTCCTCAAGAATTTGTGAATACTTAGTTAACTTTTTGTTAATTTATTTATGTGCAAATCAAACCGAAAAACCAACAAAAATATGTTTACTCATTATTTGTGTTTTGACATATTCATATGATTCATTCTATTAGGCAATTCCTTGTGGTTCGACATAACCCTATTCTATACTACAATTGAATCTTGAAAGAGGTGTAAATTATAAAATAGTAAAGTGTTATCAATAAATTTATTTGTTGAAAACATCTTTTTACAAAAGTGATGAAACTAACTTACTAACTTTTATTTATTGTTATTTACTTTCCGAATACCAACATTCCTTAAGGAAGAAGTTTGGTTTGTTAATAAAAGGAACTTGAAAGGGAGTAAATAAATAAAGGTCACTTAAATTTATTATTCTTTTGTTCTTTAATTATTTATTTGATTCTAACAACTAACTATTCATCACTTTTGTACATTAGAATACCATTAAACCGGTGTTGGAATTTATTCCACAAAACCGAGATGGTATACAAAGGTACTTAATAATTATGTAATAAGGGATTGCATCGATACCATTGTACCGGTGTTAGAATTTATTCTAACAAAGCCAAGATGAGGCAAAGAAGGAATAACTCATTCACATGATTATTAAGAAGTAAGTTGTAACTGGAATATTTTTGAAACCATTATACCAGCGTTGGAATTTATTTCAACTAAGCCGAGATGACGAACAAATAATAAAACCGAGTTCTCTTACTTAATCAAATAAAAAGAACACACCGATAAAATGAGAGAGGAAAAATAAAACATCTCTCAAAAATACCTTTCAACAATTATCTTGAAATGTCGGGTGCAAAATTGGGATCCAAAACCTATTAGGGTTCTAGATGTTTGGTTGCAGGATAAAGAGTTCAAAAAGGTGGTATAGTCAGAATGGTCAGGTCTTCAGGTGGATAGTTGGAGTATGTTTAGACTTTAAGAGAAGTTGAGGTCTTTGAAGAACATATTGAAGGTGTAGAACCGTGAATGTTTTGGTAACTTGGTCAACAGAATGGAAGATATTCAGTTGGAGATAAATAAGCTTGATTTAAAAGGTGAGTCTATTGATTTGTCGTGGGAAGAGTTGGAGGCTAAAATATTTATTTGGGTTGATTCTTGGAGGCTGGCTCAAAAGAAAGACAAGATCACTTTTAAAAAATCCAGGTCTAAATGGGTCGAGCATAAGGATTCTAATTTTAAATTCATTCACAGTTTTTTGAAATCCAGAAGAAGTATGAACTCTTTGTATGGCTTATCTTTTAATGGCTCTAGGGTCAAAGAGGTGTTCGAGTTGAAGGAGGATATTAAAGATCATTATCATCTTGCCTTCTTTGAAGATAGTTGGTAGAGACCATTGTTGGGGGGGGGTCAAGTTTAGCAAGATTTCTGAATCCGAGAAAGAGTTGCTTGTCTCTAATTACTCATAAGATGAGATTAATGAGGTTGTTTGGAGTTGTGGTAGTAGCAAGAGTCCAGGTCCACATAGGTATAACTTCAAATTTGTCAAGGAATTTTGATATCTGATGTGGGGTGATGTTATGGCAAGTGTTAATTTGCCTTTTGTGTTTCTTATCCCTGAGAAGGTGAACTCCATGTCTCTTAACGATTATAAGTCTATTTCCTTGATTAGATGTTTGTACAAGATCATTTCGAATGTCATTGTAAATCGGCATAAGTAGGTGATGGATAGAGTGACTTATGATAATCATTCTACTTTCATCAAAGAGAGAAAGATTACAAACGGGTGTTGGTTCAAGTGGTACAAGCTTGATTCCCCTTAAGCAAGGTCTCGGGTTCGAGTCTTATGGATGGAAAAATACGCACTGGGAGAGTTAGCCCCACATACCTGTGGATGTTCTCGGCTCAGATAGGATTACCTCTAGTGCAAGGATACCCGTGGGAAACCAAAAAAAATAGAGAGAGATTCTTGATAGCATGTTGGTTCTAAATGAGATAGTTGATGATGTGTAGAGAAACATGAAGGGTTGTGCTATTTTTAAAATTGATTTTGCTATGTCTTATAAGTCAGTCAATTGGAGATTCATTGATCATATGATGGATAAGTTAGGCTTTTGCACCAAGTGGAGATAATGGATGATGGAGTGTGTGTCAACAACCTCCTTTTCTATTCTAGTCAATGGTAGTTCTACCCATAGAGTTAAAATGTTACGCGATATTAGACAAGGTAATTTTTTTTATCTCTTTTCATGTTCCTATTATTTGTAGAGGATATTACATGCTTATGAAGATAGTGTTTACGAATAACATGTTTGAATAGTACGAAGTCGGAAGGGAAAAGTTTGGGGTCAACCTTCTCGAATATGCCAATCATGCGGTTATTATTAGAAAGTCCTTTTTGAAGCTTGTTTTGGTCTAAAGGTTAACTTTGGCAAATGCAGCTTATCTGGTGTCAATATTCACCCAAGTTTTCTAGATGGTATGACAATGTACTTAAACTATAAAATGGGGTCTTGGCCAATGAAATCTTTGGAGATTTCGGTGGGTGCTAACTATAGAAGAAAGGAGGTGTGGAAAGACATTTTTCCAACATGTCAAAGAGGTTAGCTTATTGGAAAGGTCGTTTTTTATCCTTTGGTGAGTGTGTGGTACTGATTAATGTTGTATTAAACGTCTGACTGGTTTATCATATATCCTTCAACAAAGCTTTGAGGTGTGTGATTAAGAATGTGACAAAAATTCAGAGAGATTTCTCGTGAGAATGTGTTGGAGGTCATAGGAAAATCCATTGGGTCAAGTGGGATACGATTTGGAAGGATCGTGATTGGGGTGGTCTTGGTGTCAAACATTTAGAGTCTTTTAACTTAACACTGCTTGGCAAATGGAGGTGGAGGTTTTTAATTAAAAGAGAGACTTTTGGTCTAAAGTGTTAGAATCCAAGTATGGGGTTCAATCTGGTTTTGTTTGGGATGATGTGGGCTTTGGGGGTCCTCAAAGTCTCTTTGGTGACGGGATTTTAAAAAGGTTGTGGGAGGGTTAGACATTATTCAAGGGCAGATTAATAATGGTTTAAAGAGTGGTGGGAGTGAGAGTCATACTAGATTTTAGCAGGATTTTTGGGTGAAGGAATGTCCTTTAAAAGATTCTTTTGAGAGGCTCTATAATTTGTGTACGGCTAAAGGGGATATGATTGGGCATTTAGGGTTTTGGAGATATGGGTTTTGGAATTGGCAGTTACCTTGGAGGAAAGAGTCGTTTGAGTGGGAAAACCCTCTAATGGAGGAGTTTCTTTCGCTTCTGAGTATAATTAGGCTTAAGGGGGATGTAGAAGACAAATGGATATGACATGATGTGTCTAATTGTTATTCGGTCAAGTAAGCTATAAAGTGATTTGGCAAATGGATGAGCCTAACCTAGAGGATCACATGTTGTAGAAGGTGGTTTGGAAATCTTTGGCACCTTTGAAGATTGGTGTGCTTGCTTGGAGGATTATCCTGGATAGAATTTCATGTAAGTGGAACTTAGCCAATATGGATGGTATTTTCATTGGTAACGATCTAATGTGTGTTTGGTGTGATGCTCAGCCAGAAACTATGGGTCACTTTTTTTTCTCTTTTTTGTTCTTTATCTAACTTAGCAGCTTCTCTATAGTTGGTTGGGACTTGTTGTGATGTTACCTCCTACTAGAAAGTCCCACTATTTGCAATATCTTCTGTCAGTTAAGGATTGACTATTGCAAAAAGTTTGCTCTGTATTTTGAATGGTTGGAATTTGGTCCCTTTAGAAGTGGCAAAATGACGTCATCTTTAACGATAATAATGTGTGTACGAAGGAGTTAGTGTATGAGATAAGATTCAAGTCTTGGTTATGGATTAAAGATAGACACAAAGACTCAAGCTTATCTTGGTTTGATTGGTGTATTAACCTGATTTAGTGGGGGTTAGTTATTTCCTTTTGTTTTTCTCTTGGTGATTGTCATGTATATTTGTTATTCAGTGCCTAGAATTTTGTTCCACCTTTAATAAAATTTTCACTTATATAGAAAAAACCTTTATAAATTTGAAGGCAAGAAATAACCTAAATCATTAACCATCATCTAAGAACTTTTGTGAGAAATAATTGGAAAAGGAATATTGTGAAGCAAAATTATGAAAAACAAAGTTCATGATATGAGATACGTTGAAAAACTACACGCCAAGAATTTATGTTATCATTGGATCATGACAATTAAGTATATCAAATAGTTCAACTTATATCAAATGGTCCAACTTATCTCACCGTAAAATAATGAAATGACATTGTTAAGACCTAATTAATGAGAAATGCATGGTGTAGATGAAAGGAAAATGTATCATATGTTAATATTGATTTTGATATTATATTTTATTTTAATTTTTTTAGGCTTTGTCTTCAAGTAATGAAAATGAAAAAAATTCATAGCAATATATATATATATATAATAAGATAAATATTAAAAATTATATATTTAAAACTTATGTTAAAAAATCAAAATAATCACAATATAAACAAACAATAATTTAATATGTATATATTGACAGTGTAAGTATTTTTTATACTGTCAGTAAATCATCCAACATTGATTTATTAATCACTATTGACTCACTCTCAAACAAAAATAATACAAATAAATGATGAGTGATGTGCTGACAGAGTAAAAAAAATTAATACCTTAGTGCACAGATTTTTAACTCAACAAACAATCATTTGGTTTTTTAATTTACTCTACAAAAATAATATTTCTATCTTACCCAAACAAAAAAGAATAACTTATATCTAGTTTTCAAGTATGATATTCAAACATAAACAGTTTAATCTCATGTTTTATAATCTTACGATTTATAAAAGTAAAATAAAAAACATAAATTATACAAAACACATGCGTAGAGGCCAAAAGTTAGCTCAAATAAGTCTGAATTGATGATAATTATCTAGTCGTTATTACGGTAGGATTCTCATCCACTGTGATATCTGAGTCACCTAAAAGAGGAAAATATATGCGATAGGAATATTATGATGGAGGTACGTAAGGAATGGTATACACTAATCGTGGTGCACCTTTAAGTATACGTGTGATGATGAGGTCATTGGGATCATTATCAGATACGTGATGGCTGATGCAAATTATGGTCTTACAAAATAATATAGAGAAAACTAATAAAATCATGACAATACATAAATATTTTAATTTTAATTAAATTTAATTTTAAATAATAATATTAAAAACTATAAAATGTATTTATCTTCAAATGTAACATGTTACATGTGTCTTCAACACTTTTTTATGCACACATAATCTTATATGTCAGTAATGTATAGATTATTAAGAGATATAAAGATTATCTATATTATTATGTAGATATTATGAAAGATAAGATAAAAAAATTAATATTAACTCACATAGAAATTATGATGTTCTAAAATTTTAAAATTCGAATAAAAAAGTAAAATAAAAAATTTATATATTATATTTTTAATCTTAATAATTCATGAAAGGACTAAAACCCATTTCTCACTCTAAGAATTATTATTTAAGGTAGAAAAATTTATATACAACATGTAATATTTGGAGACAAATGTATTTATATTTTTTGTGCTATTATTTATGACTAAATTTTAATGGGAATTAAAATTTTAATGTATTAGCAACATTTTATTAGTTGTCTTACATGCGTCTTCATATAAGTCTTTATCTCTTCTAAGATAGAAGTCAATTGTTCTAAACAAAATTTTGTTTCTTATATTGGATCAATCACATACTGTTATTAAATAATAAAACTAAAAATAACATTTTGATTGATTTGGATGAGTATTTTCAATAGGAATATGTGATCTTTAATGCTACTCCTCTAACTTGACATATGCATACATATCCTAAACCATTAAATCTTGAATGGTCCCATTGCAAAACCAAAAAATCACATGGGGATTGGAGAAAGAAAGCAAAATTCACATTGGGACCATTCATTTAATGATAAAGGTTAATTTTCTCCCCACTTGGCATATCTATATGCCCATTCATATATACATATATATGTGGTGTCTTTTCAAAAGAGTACTATTCAACTTACTAAAATCCCATATCCTACCTTATTCTGATCCTTAATCATTTTCACTCACCATCGAATGAACCTGGCCCTTAAATCGTCTTGGTTATGTGAGTGTGACCTCAATATTGTTCTTTTGTTTATTACTATTGTTGTCATTTTCTGACATGAAAGTCTTTTGTGTAATACTTGTATTACTTTATGTAAAACATTTCATTTTTTTACTACACTATTCTCCCGGAAATCAATATTTTTTTTGGAACAAGGTAAAATTGTTATAGGCGACAAATCTTTCTCTGTCCATTATATAACACATTTGTATTCTCAAAAGATTCAAATTCGTAATCTGTAGTTAAGGGTTCAATCTGGTGTATCCAAAGTGTGAAGTAAGTGGGGCTAACTCTCCCAACAGATATTTTTTCCATCCACAAGACTCGAACCCGGGTTTTTGCTTAAGGGGAATCAAACATGTACCACTTGAACCAACACCCGTTGGTATGTGTCACTTTATGTGTCATGAACTTGTTATTGATCAGAAAAAATATATTTAAGTTAAAATTTAATTATTAGGTATTTTTCTGACCAATCATAAGCTTATGACACATGAAATAACACAAACTGTAAGACACTAGTTAAGACTAGGGATGGCAACAAGCGCGAACGGGTGCGGGTAGTGTTTTCTCATTCCCAAACCCGTAATATATGCGGATACCCAACAAGTTTTTAATTTTAATTATATATTTATATAATTTGTAATAATTAATATTTAAAAATAATTATTACTTAAATAATATGATAAATTTATGATCATAGTTAAATATGTGTTATTTATTATAAAATAATAATAATGTATATGATATATAATCTCAAAATAATAATAAATATATAAAAATTTAATTAAAAATTAAATATATAACTTTGCGGGTACCAATAGGGTGGGTATTACAAAATCTGCTCCTGCCTATAAGCTATTATTTCGGGTACCCACTGCGGGTATTTCCACGGATACTCATGAGTCGATTTTTTTTGCCATCCCTAGTTAAGACTCCTCGGTTAAAGATAGTTGGAGTAGCCATAATTCAGAATTACTCACTTTTAATTTCTCTATCATACCTATAGATACATAGAAATAAGTTGAACTCTTGTTATAGACAAAAATAAAAAATAAAATAAATTATTAAGAGTACATCGTTTTAATTAATAAATTTTTAAGGACGGACAAGGTACTAACATCTTCTTTTATTCTTTATCGACTTTTGAGTTCTGAATTCATGTTTAAACATCATATTTTCTCAGTGGGACCTAAAATATAGTTTTATATGTTTAAACTCAAAAAATGTAGTGGCGACTCCAAATTCTTTAGAAGAACTCAAAATCAAGTTCAACCTCTTTCTACATCGCATAGTCGATATTTAATCGAAAATCAGATTGCGAAAGTTGGTTGGGGAGGAAATATGGGGATAAAGTATATCGATTTTACTGGATGATATTTTCCTACTCGTATCTATATGCAATATATCCAGAATGTCTCATTCAGTTATGCAAAATGTATTTTTCCATAAATTATGTATTTATTTAAAGTTAAAAACTCATTTCAGTACACTTGCAATATAGTATGGAAATGGCCATATCAAGTGAGAATGAGACTATACTATAACTATGGTAGATGACAATGCTGAATAAAAACCATTAGATAAAAATTGATGGATTAGAATAGGTTCTCTTGTGTTTCTGTCCTCTACCATGTGACCAATAACATTAGAAACATCCTCAATATTTGGTCCATGTCTCCCTCTATAAAAGTTTATTTTCCTATGCAAACTAAATTATCATTCTCCACTTGGACTTGTTTATTTCTTCTTTCTATATTCCAACTTTAAATACAATTCCTATTGCTTCAAATTCAGCTTTGTTTCAAGGCAAAAGCTAGCTTGAGAATATGAGAATTGAAGGAAGAAGATTTGCTTTGTTGCAAGCAGCAAAGGACTCTGATTATGTGAAGAAAATATATGGTGGATACTTCAATGTCTATGTAGAAGCTTTTGGAGAAAAAGGAGAAAATTGGGATTTGTTCAAAGTCTATGAAGGAGAGTTTCCTGATTTCAATGAGCTTCATATATATGATGGGTTTGTGGTTAGTGGTAGTCCTAATGATGCATATGCTAATGACTATTGGATCCTCAAACTATGCTTCCTTTTACAAACTCTTGATGCTATGAAGAAGAAAGTTCTTGGTATTTGCTTTGGTCATCAGGTAAATTTTCAACACCTTAACCTTTTTACCACATCTAACCTAGTGTTCAATACTTACAAGATAATTAGATATTTTTGTATCAATTTCCCAGTTACGTTGCGTTGATCTTAATTGCGAAAAATGACATGTTTTTGCAGCACTTTTCAGGATTATAACATAAAGTATAGGTACCTTGTGCTAAAATTCCAAGTGTTGCCAAAGTGTCATACACTAGCATAAACAAGCATTTTTAAAGAGCAATATTGTAACTATAATTATAGGGCATAAATCCTCCCAAGTACTGGATATTTCAATACTGGAATGTGAGACAAAATGTGATTTCATGATTTATAAATTTTTATTTAAAAATAATTTATAATCTATACCGTTATTTTTTTGAAAGGCACGTGTTACCATATCCATCCAATAGTAGAAGGTCTAGTACATGAGAGGATCTAGGTTAATAATTTATAAGGGTGCTCATAAACTATTCCCCCCTCTTTTGATGGTTATGTTATTCTTGGTTATTACTAAAAACAATTATTCATAAATAAATAAATAAAATGGAACATTAATTGGAATAACAATATAAAACATTGATAACAATTATTAGTTACAAAATATATTTTATTCACAAAAATAAGATTGGTGACAATGGTTTTGATTTCACAGGTACTATGCAGAGCATTGGGTGGAAGGGTAGGAAAAGCATACACAGGGTGGGATATTGGAACCAGACAAGTGAGTTTTGTGAAAGGAGTAGCACCATATAGTTACCTACAGCATCTAGAAGAAATTCCAGCTTCACTAACCATCATTGAGGTGCACCAAGATGAGGTTTTTGAAGTTCCTTTGGGTGCAGAAGTGATTGCATCCTCAGACAAAACTGCAGTTGAAATGTTTGCAATTTCAGATCACATTCTTGGGATTCAGGGTCATCCTGAGTACACCAAAGATATACTATATAATCTTATAGATCGACTTCTGAATCTAGATCTCATTCAGGTAATAACAAAGTAGTATATTACAATTTTTCTATAAGTAATGTTTTTTACTTAGAGCATGATTTAGAGTTCCAAGTTTAAATCCTGAAAATAGTCTACTCTTAGCTTATGATAATAAGACTGAGTACATATATTTCTTAGATCCCAATAGTACATATATAGTAGGTGGGATCATCATGCCGCATTTTTTTCCTATATTACATATGTAGTAATTTATTAAGTAACAACCTTTGGTGTTAAAGATAATAAGTATCTAAGAGTTTATGTTTTGCTTGTTTTTATATACAGAAAGATTATGCTGAAGATGTGAAGTGTCGATTGGAAATAGCAGAACCAGACAGGAAGTGCTGGGAAAAGATATGCAGGAATTTTCTCAAGGGAATATAGAGCTTAGGCATCTCTTATATGTAAACTAAACTTTAGGATTTTGCAACTTTGAAATATCTTTTTTTTTGTCCTTGTGTACGTATTTCCGTTTTGTTAATATAAATGAAACCCAAAAAATTTGACTAGCCTCCCCAGAATTTGTGAAGATTTTATTTACTTGTATTGAATTTGCATGGATTATAAAAATAAAAGAGAAAAATATATATATATATTAATAATGTAAGAGTTATTTAATGTCATTTTTAATTATCATTTACTCTTAAATAAAAGTAATTTAAATGAATAATGGATGATAAATTGATCATGTATAAATTTTTACACATTCATGTATAGATATTAAGCTCAAAATGAAAAGTTAAAGAATCTCATAAAGAAAATATAGGCCATAAAGAATCACATTCTTTAACACGTGACACATTTGGCGAAGGAACCTTTGGAATTTTAGACTTTAATGAAGTTGACGCAATTAACAGGTTCTTTGCTTTTATATAAGAAACCCCTTATATTTTAATAATTCTTAGGATGAGAAATTGGAAAAAGAATATGTATGTATTATTGTATCGTATTGATTATTTCAGATTAAAAGATAAAATTTAAATTATTCTTTTTGTATTATTAAATTCGGATTTATCACCTACTCGGTAAAGGCATTGGATCAATGAGTCATTAGTTGGAGACTAATGAACCAATGGGTTAGATCAATTGGCTTTGTTCATATTAAAATAAAAATATAATCTAAGATTATTTAACATTTTTATTTTAAAGATAATAATTTATCATTGCACATGTATCTGATTAAGCAACCATCACACAAGATTTTATTACAACAAAATGTTACAATTAAGTTGAAAATATCTTATAAGTTATATGTTTTAATTGTAATGCATAAATAAATTTTAGACTTAATTAAACAACACATGTTTTGTTCTAATATAAACTACCAATTAACAACTATAATTACAATAATGATAAACAAAATTATAAATAGGTGAAAACCAGATTATATTCCTCTAAAAATAATGTCTTTTTTATATTTCTTAAAACTAATTGAACTGACCAAATTGATTGTCTAATCGGCAGAGTTCGAAGTTTTATGTTCAAATTGTCTAAGTCGAACTATTTTATACTGGTGTTTGGTGCATAATCGTTGGGAAGAGCATCTCAGACCAATTACGTTTCCAGTTAACAATCAGATTAGGTGGTCCGAGCCGAGTTTAATTATTATAAACTTTTAAGAATTACGTGATAAATTAATAAAAAAATTCTATTAATGATTGTATGATACATGTTTATTGTTTTCATAATTTATTTTATTTTAAAAGTATTCTCACTAAAGTCTTTCCATATCTTTTCCTAAAGTATTCTTTAGATTAGAAGGGATGAATCAAATAAATTTATTTAAGTTGATAAATTTAAATAAATTGAACATAATATGATATAAGTGTAATATAATGTGTATTTTCGGACAAATATTTATATGTGGTTAGTATTTCATTCACTATTCATTTCTATTAATATTTTGAAGAATTACTGATGAAAAAATATGAGGAGTAAATAATATAATGATAGTATATAAACTCATGTACATTTTACATTGTTTTTCCTCACAATAGTTTAATAACGAACCATAATGAGCTGGCAAGACCGAATTGGGAAACACTGAAACGAATGCAGGTTGCCCTCAGGCTTTCACACCCGACGGAATATATTCGTTTCCTACGGAGGACAAAATGCTCTTAATAAAAAATTGTACTTAAGGACATTATTATCAATATTGTATATCATATAGACCATGGTTAAGTGATATATTCATTACATAAACGATATACAGGTTAAATATTATTATTTATAATATGCAACCCAATTATTGAAAGAGTGCAATCGACAGTGTAAAAATATATACATAATCAGTGCATCATTTCCATTCATTTTGATTATTTTTTATGAAGATAGAGAATGAAGATACAATGACAATATAAATATTTTTACACTGTTAGTATATACATCTTTTTCTCTTATTAAAATGTTCAATTACTAATCGGTCATGTTGTTCTATATTAGAATATTTAATATATCATTTTTAAAATATAAATTTTTTTCTTGCACAAACTAGTTTTAATCAGTACAATATAATTTAATTAATATTATATGGATCTTAGCCAATTTAACTACATGTCCAATACAACTTTTATACCAATATAGGAACTAGGTCACGAGTAAGTTAAATTGGTCATTATGGTACAATATTTATAATCATGCTTATAGAAAGAAATTAAAATTATAAAATATTTTAAATTCTCATTACATTATTGATAATTTATATAATTAAATAAAAATAATTCACATAAATAATGTAGTAACTATCTAAAAAAAGTTTTGCACTGATTATGGATGTTAAAAGGGCAAGATGGAGGCAAGTGAGAAAGTAAAGCACTAAGGGAGTTTCGAGTTAAACGATAGGAATTGATCCAGAATGAGAAAGTAAAGTGAAGCAAGAGGGAAGATGCCCGACCGAGGAGAAGTCGTAACTGGAGTTGAATGTTGAATGTCCCAAAAGATTGATTGTTCGTAGGAGGGATACCCGTTAAACGTTGGGCTATAGCTATTCTTTAAAGGACAACACAACCCACCTAAGGTAAGGGTATAAGTAGAGAGAAGATAAGAAGTAAGGCTAACCAACTCAGAATCTGCCTCTGATCGAAGAGTTCTCCTATTCTATTTCTTATTCCCGCCAACCCCCTTTGTTTGTCTGGTAAGGAGTTGTTACTAAATCTCTGCCCCTTCCTTCGGTTCGGGAGAATGAATATTCTGTATTCTCGACCAAAGAGGGTATATGTAAAAATATAGAGCGGTCAGGTGAGGGAATACAGAGTAACTCGACCAAAGAACAAAGAAGGGTTCAAAAGTTAAAATAGATAATAAGTGAAGAAAGGAACTTTTATTCCTCGCTCGAGTCTTCCGTTTTGTAAGAATTGTTAACGTAAAAAATTAAATAAGAGAAAAAGGTTCCCCTAGACTCTTTCTGGAAGCATTAGCCGGTTGGGAAGTAAATTCCTTTAAGCAAGTAAACTCATTCACCTTTCCCTTAATCAAGTCAACTACTTTTCTCGTTGGGGATTACAATTAATGCTTTACCTTTCTCAAACAAAGGTTGATGCCAGCTAAATATTGAATCGGAAAAGCATTAGAGGGGTCGACATTTTCCTCTTTATCTGATGATAAGTTTAGGTATTATCGCCAACTACCCGAGTCAGCTTCTGAATTCTCTATTGAATAGGATACGACATCACCCCTATGCGACCCTTGGTTAACTGCCTCCTCCCATCATATTAATTATTGTTTTGTTACAGATCCCACGAATTAAATTATTACTGACTTGAACTAGCACTTGTTGCTATTCACTCAAGAAGACGACCAGGCGAGATGCTAATTGGAGAAGGACTAACCAGACTAGCCTCCCTTCACCTAGACTCATTTGACGCCTACTTCACTTCGAAATGTGAGAAAAGTTATGAAAGACCTTCTAATTGTTCATGAAAGATCGGATTTCCTTGACTGGCTCGTGAGCAACTTACTAGACAAGTTCTATTTTAATTCTCTTTCTTCTGCTGCTTCTTTGGCTGAAACCAATCGGTTTGCTCACAGAATCCTTGATTTGCGCTCTAAAGCCGCTTTTCAATCTAAGCCTTTTGTCTATCTCTCTTTGAGACTAGGAATAAAGAGATTCAGATATTGGCTTGCTGCTAGCTGGCGAAGGTACTTTTCTCGGGTAATTTTATCTTTCAAAACTGCTTCGAACTTCATTAGAAGCTAATCGAATCATATTGAGTGGATCTCGTTTTGACATTCTCCATGTCCACCTTGGGTTGGGTCTTGGCTCTTGTTCTTGTGCTCCCTCTCTCTTTATTCTCGCTCGGCCTTCAATGCTTTGAAACCCGCTAACAACCACTTTCAAACATACTCTTTACGATTCTATCTATCTTTTATGTAAGACTTAATCAAGGATGCCTTAGTCGAAGGGGAGAGACTGACTAAGTCGATTCTAAGAAGCAAGCTAGAAGGCACTCCTAAGCGCATAAAGTAGTGAGTCGGGGGCCTAGCCTTGATTCATTCTTCTTCCCAATTCCCAGACCGGAGAATAGAAATTCATTATGTTGATAAACCTTTCTTTTCTTGTTTGAATCAACTTCCTAAACCTCTTCCTGCTCATTGACCTTTGGGATAACTTGAATATGACTATGTTAAGGTTTAAGATAACCCGATAAAGGATGGAGTTCTTTCTTTTTAGAATGTATCTCTCGTTCTTGGAGTTGTCGGTGCTTTAGTAAGAAGAGTATTAGTAGGAACTCTGGTTGGTCTTGTCGTATACGGTACTAGCCTTTTAGTCGTTTCCAAGGCTCTTCTCTTGTCACGAATCGGCTCTTTGAAGGAAGGAGGCAAAAGGTCTAGGCCCATCTATCCTAGTTAAGTGAACCTTAAGCTAAGTTGTGATCTTCTTACTCTAATAGCGGCAACAACAAGTGCCCTTACTCCTAATCTTTTAACATAACATAATCATCTTAGTTACGATAGAACCACAAAAGTCAACTGAAAGCAAACCATCGATGGGCCGTAAGCGGTTAACTCGCTCACTAAAATAAGTGCTTTTTTTTAAACAAGGTAATGCTAATTAAAGTGCCATAGTTGATTCGTCGAAAAGACTAGCATCATTTGTCCACTTCTCTGACTTTGAAGAAGTCGAAGTGGTTGGGCCCCCATTTGATCAATTACATTGCCTTCTATAAGAGCTATTGATCATGCCTACTAGTATTCTGTAAGGAACTTTCAACAGGCATGGTACGAACCAGTCCCTAGCAGCCATCATGGTCTAAAGGGAGGCTCATTTCTTCTCTCATGCTTCTGATGGATCTAGCAAAGACGGGTCCACCTCTAATAGGGATTTGGTCACTCATTCGGATTGAGATTCATCAAAGTCTATCATAACGACTGCAAAATCCCTCCCTATTTTACTTTGACTCTTTTCAGGGCGGGAAAAAGACCAACTCTCTAGTTCTGTCATGGAAGGGGGCAAGGTGCTGACTGATGTCGATTAGGAAGCAATTCCAATTGTAAACAAGTGAGGCAGCAAAGAAGAAGCATTTTAGCATTCACCTCTAATAGCAAAAAAGTAGTGCTTATATATTTTATAAGGGTAGAGTTTATTTACTTCAATAGTAAGTTTTTAAATTTACTTCATATCTTAGACATCAATTTTAAAGAAATCCAATTATTTGAATTAGTAAGTAAATCTAAATTATTATATTTCCCTATAATTGACAACTAAAATATGAAGTAAGTAAATCTCCTATCATTTTATAATAATTAATATATATAT
This sequence comes from Lupinus angustifolius, assembly GCF_001865875.1. Classification (NCBI taxonomy): domain Eukaryota; kingdom Viridiplantae; phylum Streptophyta; class Magnoliopsida; order Fabales; family Fabaceae; genus Lupinus; species Lupinus angustifolius. Next base: position 27,420 of record NC_032022.1, read on the forward strand.
ATATATATAAAATAAATAATGTTACCATACTTCCAACATTAAAATTAAGAGAATGAAGTATTTCCTCGTTCAATGAGATAACTTATTTCATCTCACCAGTAAAAGTATGACATGTATACTATTTTGTTTAATTTTAAAAATATTTTTATAGAAAATAATTAAATAGAACATATATCATACTTTCACTGATGACTTACCTCATTGTGCCACAAGATACTTTATTCTCTAAAATTAATTATGAAATGATAATAAAAAAAGATAACAATCTTAAAAATATATAGAAAATATTTAATTAAAAACGAGAATAAATATTTCTTTATACCATGAAATATTCATTATTTGACATGTATCTTATTTCCCTCTCTTTTACAAGTTTTCATTTTAAATTATATTTATAAAAAGAAAAGATAAGACACATATCAAACAATAATTGATTTTAAGAATATAACTTAAGTTCTTTTATAAAAAAATATTTCATTCTCATAAAAAAAACTAAACCTATAGGTAAATAACATATGATACTCCACCACACTAATGAGCTATTACTGCATAAATCATTGTATAACTTATCATTATTCAACAATAATGTAGCAAAATGTACCATCTCGATCAATTTACATGTGTTCATACCATGACTAACATGAAATTGTGGTGACTTTGTCACCCTCTTCTATCAAGAAATTGTCACAAATTGCTCTACAACAGATTAATATGAATGTTTCTTAACCGAAAGAAAAAAATAGAATATGAATGTTTGAAGTTTTCTATTCCAATCATATTTCTAACACCCACACCCTTTCCCTTGTACTGGTTTATTAATCCAATGGAGTGGCTTTTCACTTTGCTCAAGTATAAAAGTGATGGTTATACATAACATTTTGGCAAATCATTCACCTGTGGTTTTCTTAACATAAACTTTTGACAATCGCTTCCGTTTTGAGCCCCAATGAAGTTCTATTTCTACCTTGCCAATTTTCTTTTTTGTCCCTAGAAAGCCTTGACAATTTGCAGCACCACAGTGGCATTTCACCTCTGGACCAAATTGCACAAACCTAAGAACCCAAAAATAGCATATAACATTAATAATCTATAGACAAATCAGGCATAGTTAGCCAATCATAAATCTTCCTATTTGCATTTTAGTCCAATGAGTATTTATTGTCTTTTTCAAAACGAGGCAGTGGTTGTATCTTCTCTTAAAAGGAACTTAATTCAAGCTCAGCTTTGCATTACTGTTAATAGTAAATTGGACTTTTTAGGGTGGATATAAAAGCTCCATGGATACAAGGAAAGATATGGAATAACTGTTTCATAGTGGTGGAATAACTGCAGTAGGATGCAGTTCTTCATCTCACCTTTAAAAGTTTTTTAATTACATTTATTATTATTAATTTTTAGACAGCTTTGGGTGAATCTCAGTGCAACAATAAGGTTACTGCTTAGCGACCGATAGCTAATGGGGGTGTGAAGTAGTTTCAAAACTGCACACAATCTATATCCGGAAGATATAAAAATTTGTTGGCTAGTGCAAAATCCAATACAAAAATTTCCCCAGAAACTAAATAATGTCATGCTAGTGGAATGCAGAACAATAACTGGAATAGTTAGTAGTTACTAAATAGGTCATAGATAAGTAAATTTGATTTTAATGTACAACAGATTACCACATTTCATTTCTGTGGAGTTGGGTTACCTGCGATCATATTAAGGGGTGCTACTAAAGTATTGCTATGTGCCAAGCAGAAATTACAAAGTAGGGCTAAAATTACCTGTAATCATACGTCAATGGTTCTCCGATTTCTATTGAACGGGCAGCAAATACACCAACACGTGTTTCCCCATCAACTTGCCTAGAAGAAACCGAAAGAAATTAGACAGAAGCATAGAACACTGAATAAATTCTTCCATAATCTCTGGCAGATATGCCCATTTTTCTAGTAGTACAGCTTGAATCAATAAACTGAAAACCAGGAGCAGACACAGAAACTAATGAACTAATCGACAAAGTTATTTGTTAAGCAGGAGACTTTGAACTGATCCATCAAGAGAGCATGAATAGGCTTTTATAATATAAACTACATTTGTTTGGGAGACATGGGTTATAAATTATAAACTGTTATTAAATATTAACCCAAGATCAGGTTTTACTATCTTCAGCAACATGGGGATTCAATTAAAGCAGGCTGTGAGTTGTGACTGATTCCAAGCCAGGTACAAAATGCAATAAACACACATTGGAAGGCAATAAACATAAAACTAACTTCCGAAGAAAATTTGACAGCCTAACTTCCCCTCATGCCTTTAGCTAAAACTATCTGTATCTCCTACATAAACAACGACCACTCAACCACCCAAAGCCATTTCCTACCAGGTTAAGTTGGTTACACGGATCAAATAATGCCAACATCAACATGTTCTGTTTAAACCCAAGTCTTCAGAGAATTCATTTACATTTAACTCCTTTCTAATGATTTCACTTGAACCTTTTCATGATCCTCCTCGACCTCTAATTAATGAGTTATCCCATCTGATCAACTCTTACCTCCTAAGTAAACCAAAAAATTATCAAAGTTAACTACAATTTAAAATAGGTCCATAGTCTGGCCAAGATTCCATTATTTCCATCATAGTTTGTGTTATAATGGGCTTAATGAGTATCTACTGTATCTTCAATCTTCACTTATAATCCTAACTAACAAGTATACTTAGGCCTCACACTTAAATAAGTTTATGGTAAAATGGGACAAGAAATAACAAATCAAGGGACCCATGACCCATCAAACAAAAACATGAAGAATTGCATTTCAGAGCAGCCAAATGGCAAGTGTAAGGCTTCAGTTTCTCAAATGCTATATAAAATAAATAAAAAACAATTCAATATTTTACATATTAAGAAGATAGATACACTATGCTTTTAACTGTATGGAAGCTGAAAGCTGCTAGGAAATCCTACAGAGGTTGTGGTATTCAGTCAAATGAATTGAAATAGTTAAAGATTTGCATCCCATGTCATTTATCTAGGATTCACAAAGCAGGTACATGAAGACATTGAAAATATTGTCCAGACCAGACACTGCCAAAGAACTAAAAAATTACAACAAATAAAAAACATGCATCTGAAACATATATTATTTGAGTAAATCAAGGGGGAGTTAAATGCATAACCATATCAGGTTATTTTGCATTCTAATTTTTAACACAATTTAGTCAACAAGGAAACTTTATATCTATAAAATCATCTTAAGGTTATGAATATTATGCAGCCAGGGATAAGGAGGGAAGAGTTTTTGACACTAACCATTTTTCCAAAACACAATTGGGGTCACAGCTGTGATTTAAAAAGCGTGAAGTATTTCCTTTGAAAGTTGCATCTATTGTGAAGTCTTTCCGAATCTCACACATGTAAAAATTCTGTACATTCTTGTCTTTCATGTCCCAGAGCCTTTTTTCACATAAAGCATCATCAATGACTGCATCAGAAAACATTGCTGGTTATATGGTGAAACGGAATAGCTTTAAGATATAAGCTAAAGGAAATATATGATTCAAGATCACATGCCTCTAAAGCATCCCTGAACTAATGGCATTTTGTACTTTTGAAAAGAGAAATTAAATTATGGAATGAAATAAGGGGAGACAAGGAATGTTTTGACAGTAAGGCTATAGCCACTCGGAAATATGAGCTACCTTCTCCAATATACTCAATAATAAATCCACCCTTATCGACTGCTTCCACGGCCTCTACTCCCCATCCACAAAGTTCAGTCTGAGTAAAAACAAGCATATATTGGTAGCAAAACTTTAGGAAATTTAAGCCCAATGAAAAGCCCAAAAAAATACAAATATAGACAAGAAAAAATATCTCATTCATCTCAGTAAAATTTCAGACCTTGACAAGCTTGATCCTTTTCTCCTTGCGAAATGGTCGATTGTTGCAATTTTCTGAGCAGCGACAAGCCTTTGAGCAGCTTATGCATTGAACCCTGATAAAGATGATATATGCAATACTTAGTACATAACCCTGGTTATAAAATTTCACACCTATCAGGCTATCAAGTATATATCAGTATTATGACCTGTTACAATGACAAAGGCATAAAAGAAGAGGTACTAGGTAGATATTTGAAGTGTATGTAAGACCTCTCTAATTCATAGCAGAAAAGGTAAACAGTTTTGTACTCCAGACGAACAATAATTCTAATCTGTTTATCAGCTCAATAGAGTTAACAAGCATCAATAACACTTTGCCCTTCTAGGATGAGATATTCAACAGCTAAAAGCAATCATAACTTCTATTTTTGGATATGCAACAACAAAATTTATTGTCAACCACAATTACAAAGCCTACATTATTTATGTATACATACATACATACATACATACATACAAGAAGTTTCATCCAAAAACATAATAAACACTATAAGATAACATGTACCTGCACACACAATCATCAGAGCACGTAGAACTGCAACTAGTGCACCCTTCACCATCATCTGCATCACTGCGCTTCTTCTTCACTAGGTATATATCTGATATTAGTTGAGGCTAGCAACATGATGGCAAGAACAATAATTAACTTGAAACTAGTCATTCTATCAAAAGTGGTCCAAATTTTACTTAACAATCTAAAATAGATATGCTTATTTTAATTTTATTAAATATAACAACCACTCCCTAGTAGTAGGACTAAAACTTAGTTGCTGTTATTGTATAGCAACTGCTCAAGCATAGCACACAGTGAATGTAGGATACTGCGCCTTATGTGTATATATGGTGGTGGCTCCATCTTACTGTCCATGTCTTTCCATGTGAGGTCAATCTTAAACTCCTCCTTGATATAGGGCAGAGGAAGATCCTAGAAAATGGCAGAATAAGTCAGAAAAACCTAGCCGGACATATTAACAAAATTACACAACTCTAAAGCAAACAACCAAGTGTTTTATCTTGTCATTCTTAAATTTACAAACGTACATTGTGCTTGCATAATTCATGAGTAATCAAAATTATTACCATAAAGAGTCACTCAGAATTTGTTAGCAGTCTAATAATATAACTTCCTTTCTGAAACACATTATCCCATATTATCTGACAATAGCTATCCAGAAATGCCAAATATACCATACAAGGTTGATAAATAAATGAGGCATACATATAAAGGTATTATTCATAAACCTTACCGGAATGGCACTTGTTGAAGCCTCTGGCTGCTCATCCAACAAATACAACAGTCCTGTCAGCTGCCTAATCAATAAAAATAACAATAAAAATAAAACTTCGAAAAGTAAAAGCTAAATCTAGTGAGAAATTTTCCACAATTTTCAGTCCACTTAGATCCAGTTAATCCCACATGAAGTATCCCAGATGTAACAACTTCTGAGACAGTTGAGACATCAAATAAGATTGTGGTGTACCTTCGCATTCATATGCAACATATAATCAGATAATGTATGCTCTATAAAATCTACAAGCTATTTAGAAATAGGACACCACAAATAAGTGAATAGGATACATAAGTCATATAAGTAGAAGCTATCTTTCTTGTAATAAATATATTGAATAGGATAGATAAGTCACATAAGTAGAAGCTTTCTTGCTTGGAATTAATATAGTTATAATATAACAACTGTGCTTCCTTTCACTCTGACCAACAACCCTCTAACAGCTATTAGGAAAAAATGAAGGCAAGAGAATTTTACACAAAGAAAGAAACAAACAAATATATAAAAATTGAGAATAGCTAGAAACAATAGAACAGCAAAAGGAGTAATAAGGAAAACAGAAAGTATTAGAAACCACTGAGTCAAATGGGAAGTAACATTCAATTGGGAAATTGTACATCCTCAAGGTGACAGTGACAACTTTTGAAAAAGAAAAACATGACAAAATAAGGAAAGAACAAAGAGAAAATAGATATTGTAAACAGGACAAATAACTACTTCAAGATGTAAGGACATCTACAGGAAGCATGCACTGGAATTTGCAGTATAATCACTATACAATGACAGTGAAAGGTGCTGGTGAAAAGAAAAAAATGACCTTTCTATCTAGGCGCCAGTCAGAAGGATGCTTCCAACATACAGCTTGTCCAGGATGATCTTTTAGATGCACCACTTCATCTGGCCATGGTGCACATTTATGATGGAATGCCATTGTGCAACGCACACACCGCAACAAGTGCAATTTTTGTTTGCAGAGGAAGCATGCCTGCTCATCACATAACTTAATATGAATACAGCAAGACAAGGCAGACATAACAAGGAAGAAGACTATTCACAAAAGCATCTATAGCATGGGAATAAGCAAAGCCTAATTAGGAGTACGAGTGAAACAAATTTGAATGTACCAATGCACCTCATCTCTCACAAAAACACACTCATTCACTAAAAAAGAGTGTCTGCCTGATTTAATTGTTAACCGCACAATACCACATAAATAAAGAATATCCAAGGAAACTCATAATTAATGAGACAAATGAAACTAACTCAATATTTTTCATAAATTATAATGAATAATGATTTGGAAAAGTAAGGTATACATCCACATTTTAGAATATGTGGTCTCCCCGTTCACATGTGTTCTTATTAAGGACAAGATACCGTGTATGTTCATTAGATGACAGAAGTGAATATAATCCTATGTAGCATTGGTACTTCAAAGATGGTTATATACCTGTATAGGGTATGTACCAGGTACCGGTACTCATTTCCAAAACCATGTCATTTTGAGCTGAAAACTTAGGGTTTACCTTTTTTCTTCTTAGCCATATCAAATATGGAGTCTGAGTCACATGATTAGTCCCTCACTCTCACATCCAATTATCCATCTGGTTTTGGATCTCAACCTCTCATCATACGACTCTCGCATCCTCCGCTACTGCTAACGTTGATCCTTTCTACCATTCTTAAGCATATTTATACATATAATTTATATTGGCATACCCGACTACCCGTACCTTAGATTTTTCAAAATTGTCGTATCTCATACTCATGTCTGTATTGGGTATTAATACCATACCTCTATAACCATTTTAATGCAACATAGATATAATCAAATATTTCACTCCCTATGCTAAACAACAACCATATGACAAGTTAAACTTACAATTAGCCCTTGCTAAATTTCATTCATAAGAATAAAGGTAGAGTTCAAAAGTTATATTATGACGAAGAAAGCTAAAGTTCAAATGTTAAAGCATAGTTATACTAAATTGCTAATACCCCAGCTTCCTTTCAAAATGCAGTTATGAATCGAAGTATGGCCATAAAAAATATTATACCAAATCAGTATATATGAAGGAACTAGATATCAAAGTAGGTGACCAAAGAGACAAATGTTGACATCTACTATAAACTTACATGTTGTGGGCACTTGAATTTGTTCTTATTCAAAATCCCACCAGCTTCTTTAGCACATTCCTTATGGTAGCATGTCCCACATCCACGAACAGAACATGATATCTCCTCTCCAGGGTTCACAAAACGTTGACAAAAGGAACAATCAACCTGAACCCAGAAACATTAAAAATACATATATATTAATTAAAAAGAAGCCCACCCACGTAAAGTAAAAATTGAAATTGCGATGACACAGAGCTTCATCAATTACAAAAACATTTTTTGTCAAGAGCAGCAATGTGAAGGTATTAAATATGGGTTTGCAACCGCAGTTGAGTCAACAATATTAAGGTTTTGGGAGTGTCTACATCCGATCATGACCACAATTGCAGCCATATTAACCACATTTTCCCACAATAATCAGCAACCCTAGGATTCTAGTAGTCTCCATAATTCGCAACATTGACCCTCCAACAAATTACATAGAACTCCGACCAACCCAAGTCAAGTATAAAGGGTTAAAACCTCATTAAGTACTTATTTCTTCCATTCACAAACATCGCAGAAAGAAACCCAATTTCTTACCACACAGACCAATAGATGTTAGTACAAAAACAGTTCATATGCATTTCACTAACCAATAACAGTGTTTAAAATTACACTCCAAAACCTCAATTTGCGGATACAACATTGCAGTTTCAGAGTCTCAGCAATAGTATCATTGTAAACGCATCTACCATAATTTTCCCACAATTTAAAACACTGGCAGCTAACTTAAAAATCAATCCAATTGTGATTGATAAATGTTCAAAAAAATAAAATAAAAACAAAAATTTGATTCAGAACCTAATTTCCCAAGAAAAACGAAAACAAAATCATCCACAAAATTAAAACAACAACCACACCAGTCAAAGCCTTTATCTCACTAAGTAAGGTCGGCTAAATGATAATGTTCCATCGTAAATCATGTTTATTGATAAAACCGATGTTAAGCCCGGATAATAAGTGAACATTGTGTTAGTCAATCGACAACCAACTTAAAACTCTGTCGAATATCAACAAAATTAAAAACATTAATAAAAAGATATACCTCTTTAGGAGCTCCAACAAGGAACGGAAGAGAAGATGGATCTTTAATTCGATCCTGGAAGCTCTTATCAGCACCAGCTCTCTTCCTAACCAGATCCACTGAACCTCGAGCTCGTTTCAAAACTCGAGGTTCAGATTCACCTCCTTCATCGACACCGTCTCCCTTAACCGGGAACCGGAAGTCCCGGTCAGAATCGTGACCGAGTGCTAGGGTTTGAGAACTAGACCGGGAATTGAAATCGGAGCGTGGAGATTGTTGAAGCTGAGGAAGAGGTTGGTTGAGGTTGTTGGAGCAGTTACTGAGAGAGAGAATTGGAGAAGGAAGAGAAAGGTTCGCTAATTCAGGCATGGTGGCTCAGAGAGAGAGAGATGGGAGAGAGGGAGAGAGGGAGAGAGAGAGAGAGAGAGGTTTATGAAGAAAAGAGAGGAAGAAGAAAAAGGAATGAGCGGGAAAGAGAGGTTTTTGTAAATAAATGCGGGGTGGAGTGAAATTACTGAAGGGTGGATATGAGTGGTTAGTATTTACGATATTGACACGTGTGGCAAAACTATGAATGGACCGCGTGGTTTTTCAGAAAGAGACAGATAATCGGATTATTCGCCGGTGGTTTTTAAGGTAAATTTATATTTATATAAAGTTAATAATCTACTATATAGTTGTTCCCTACTTCCGTAAACCAACATTTTTCGGAGATTGTAACTTAAAAAAAAAATGAAATTCGTAGCATTATGAACAATGTTATAAAACTCGATTCGAACCGGTTGATCCGACCGGTTCAATTTAAGTCTAAAACTAGTGATTAAGTGGTCAGACTAGTTGAACTGGCCGAGTCAATTAAAGAAATATTTTTTTTAAAATAATCAAATTGATCTCGTTTTTAGTAAAAAACAAATACTTTTAACTTATTTGTAGATATGTTTGACATTTGTTAATTTACATCATAACAAAATCTTCATTGTTTAATCAAATTATAAACTTATTGTATATTTATGTTGTAATTAAAACATAGTTCATATGTTGTTTGATAATATTATCAACTTACTTGTGTTATTTTATAGTAGTAAAATGTTCTTTTTTATTGTTTAATTAAGCATGATAGTGTTTAAATTTTGAGTATGCCATTATTAAATATTGTTACATAATAATATGAATTTTTAGAATTTTTAATACAAATCAATTTAACTGGTCCAACTATTGACTTACTAGTTAAACCAATTACTCATTAACCCAATATCCTGACCGAGTCATTGACTAATCCGAGTTTAATAACAGTGTTTATGAAAATAGGTTTTATAATATTAGGTCAAAAATATTATAAGAACTTTCAGTAATTGAATAATTAGTTTTGTCTTTTTAAATTTTATCAAATTACAATAATTACACCATAATATAACATATACTCGTAATTATTAATTAGTTATAAGTAATTTGAGGATAAATAATTATTAGAAATAAGTAATAATAATTTTCCAAATTACTAATGGTTATTTATTTATTTCATTATAAAAACAGAATCAATTTTACAAATTACTAATAATTATTTATTTAATTAGCTACCTATTTTATTATTTCAATTAATAATTATAAATTAATCAATAAATAACTAAAAATAATAAATAAATATTATATATCTTTTTTATTTGGTTAACAAATTTCAATTAGTTCCACATCTAGTCATTTTGAAATACAAACAAGGTGTTGGTCAAATGATGTAAGGTCATGCTAGATCCTCAGAATGATCAAAAGGTTAATGTTTCAATTCCTATCAGCGATACTTGTTAGGAGTGGTCATACACTCCGAAAATGATTAATTTCTTACCTTATGGGTGAGGGAACACCATTGGTAGTGTTAAAAAAATATGTGAGTTGCAAATGTATTTCAATTATAATACTAATTTCAATTATTAAAGTTGTTATTCTATTCTGAATTGTATAAAGAATAAAACATACAATTTGGTTTTCAAGATTAATTCCAATTTTATTGTTTTAACAATGAGAATTAAAAAATTAATCATAGAAAAATAGTTCATACACTAATGTGTAGTTTTCAACACCAATTTTTAATTAAAATTTGTTATTATTGACTCTTAATTAAAAATAATATATGAATATAATGTATTAATTGTGTGAAAAAATATTATAGATATTAAACTCTTAATTATATCCTACATTAGTATTGGTTTTTTATGTGTAATAATATTTTCATTAATGAATTATTTAACTTATCAAATTTTATATCTTAAATAGAGATTTATTATTATCTATACTAATAAATAAAAGCAAAACATAAAATAACTGTCAATGGTATAATTTATGTTTTCACATTTTACCCTTTAATAGTTTATAATTTCATAATTCTATAGATTATGACTTATCAATATAAATTAATCTTTTTCTTTAACTGCCACATCAATTCTTTATCCCCTCTCCTTTCTATTAGAACTGCTGCAGTTTATTTCATTTTGAAATGGCACAAAAAGTGGATAACTGAATTAAGATAAACGTGTAAATTATTTTTTCTAACTCCAGTTTATATATAATCATTGCAGTTAGTTTCTTAGTCTTTTTAAAAGTTGATATCCCAATAAAAGTATAAAGCAATGCACTAATAATTTTGCTTTTTACTATTACTACTACCATTTCCCACTACATACACTTTTCTCTCTCCATTTTTTTTCTACATCATTTTCTTCCAATATTCAGGTATTTCTCTTCTCAATTCTTCTTTGTATTCATGAGTTGGAAGATTATTTTATTAACCCTTCCATCTTTATGTTAATTTTTTTTTATTCTAATAACACTGGGGAAAAAAGGCTGGATGAAGAAGCCTAATTGATTAAATATTTCATGCACTTTATTCAAAGAGAATAAATGAGATCAAATAAGTTTTTACCTTCCTCTCACTATGTACAATACTACATTGGGTTGCTTGGAGTTCATATCTAGTAAGATACAATTTCATCTTAAATTATTAATATACAAAAGTTATTAAATATAATCTAAAATTCATGAAAGTGAAATATTTTGTCATCTTTAATTATGGGTTTTAACTTTTAACACCATTTTCCTATTAGTGTTTGTTTAATTGCATATATTATAAAAGATAGTTTTTGAGATTGCTCTGTTGAGACCTAAGAGACAATAGATGTTAGTTAAATTAAAATTATATAAATAAACTTTGTTAATGAAAATTGCTTGATATGATATTTTTTGTTACATAATTGATATGATTTAGGTAAAATATGAGTGTATCGTTAAAATTAAATTTTGAGAAAAAATATGCACATCTATCTTTCATATTTAAACATTAGTCTAAATATTACTATCTTAAATTTTTCTGATATCAATTTCGTAATCCAAAATATCATATGATACTTTGCCAAAACAGAGAAGATATTTTACCAAAATTATAGCAATGAAACTATTTTAATGTTCCATTATTTTCATGGTCATTTATTACTGATGTTCTATTGATATTTATTAGAATATTATTTTCGAAATTGTAATCCAAAATAATTAAAACCTCATTTATTTTGACCAATTATATTAATAAGAAATAAGAAATAATTAACCAATTATATTAATAACTAATATGAAATAATATCTCAGGAATAAAATAAATAATAAACTAGGATACTTCTGAATCATGTTAAACCTTTGGTTATATTTATACCAAAAAAACCTTTGGTTATATTATATTTCATTACTTTTTTGAAACATAATAAAGCAAAAACATTATATAATCATCATATCATAGTATAATTTATAGTTTCCTATTTTATCCTTATTATCTTCTATTTTTTAACAAAAGTATTTTTTATGTGCAAGTAATAGGTCACCTAAAGGACTATGCTTCAGTTTTTGCAAAAATCACAATATATGATTTTTGATATATAGTTCACATATTAGTTGAAATTTGTGCTTAATCTTAGCAAAAAATCTATGATTTTTTCAAATATTAGAAAAAAAGTGAGGACAAAATAAAATATATAAATAAAAAATAATATTTTAAATATTTAGTTTTGTTGTAATTGTGTAGCCTATAAAATATAAAGTAATGCATCATAAGTTTTGCTTCTCGCAATTACTATTATTTTCCACCATATATAATTTTCCTTTTAGAAGAATGCAACATATAATGTTTTGCTAGAATGTCATAACTTATCATTCAAAAAATTTCTCTTTAAAATATGTAATTAAAGGTTATCACATATATCTTGAGTAAAAATGTTTCATCCCCACATGAAAACTAAACAAAAGACATAGTGGAAGAGAGCATATTCATTTTGTATTGCACAATTCACACGCCAAGTGTTTCATAATATATAATGAAATGACACTCTATTTTTGTTTCTCTTCTCTGCACTCTATTTAAAGAGTTGTAAAGTGCAATATTATTAGCTTGAAGTAGTAAATGATTTTAATTTAATTCTATATATTATCTTTCAAAAGGAAAATTATTTAGTTTTCAAGTAGAAAAAGATATATATTAACCTAGTATCTTACCCGCATTTCATACAAGAGGGTTTGGTGGGTGGAAGCTTCAAGACAAATAAAACCAAGCAACTATTAGACTTGAATCACAAGAACAATATGCTAGACATAGAAGGAACAATATAAATATAGAGGAAATACAAGAATAATTAGCAAGGAGGCGTTTAACACGCTATGAACAAAACAATGGCAACAAAGTACAACCAACTGAAAGCAATATCAACAATCATACAAACTCCAAGGAAAGTATCATGCTCATGACACACACAACATTGTCCTCAGACAAAATATAGTGGACACTATAATACAAGTATTAAATAAATAAAAAATTTATGTCCTAATTATACACTTCACCTACAAAGATAATTACAAGTAATTCAATTACTTGAATGTCCAGTTTTTAAAAAAATAATATTGAACAATTACATCAATCAAATATATTCAACAGTAAATTACAGTATTATACTTAACATTTATAACACTACACATTACAAATAGTAGAAAAACGAGTTGACAGGCACGAGAGTACGTGTCAACACGCTAATACTTATATTAATAAACATTTATTTCATATTTTATAACTTCTAATTTTATCTTTACTAGCGTGTTGACAGGCACTACCGTGCCTGTCAACCCGCTTTCCTATTGTTTGTAATGTGTATGTATTATACATATTAAGTTGTATTATATATTGTAATTTGCAGTTGAATATATATATTCGTTTAAGGTAATTGTTCAATCTTAAAGAAAGGATGCATATACAATTGTGTTCATCAAGAATAGAGTCTTCATATCTTCACTTAATTTTATTTTCTAGCATGTTAACATGCACTACCGGGTATGTCAACCCGATTTCATATCGTTTGTAATGTGTATTCTACATATAAAAGTGATTTTTTATCTAATTAATTAAAATCTATTGAGTAAATCTATTGCATTGGTCATAATGTATATCCATTAAATTAACAAATAGGAATGCATGAAATATATTGCATTGGTCACAATGTATGCAATTGAGTAAAGAATATGTGAATATTTGACATTTAAAACATCCAGACTACACGTTACAAACAATATGAAAGCGGGTTGACAGACACAATAGTACCTGTCAACACGCTAGAAAATAAAATTAAGTGAAGATATCAAGACTCTATTCTTGATGAACACA
>NC_032022.1:41605-42974 GCF_001865875.1 Lupinus angustifolius
ATCCTCATCCTAATCCACTTCCTCATCCTCATCATATTCTCTTCCACATTCTCATCCTCATCCTATCCTCATCCTCATCCTCATCCTCATCCTCATCCTCATACTCATCCTCTTCCTATCCTCATCCTCATCCTATCCTCATCCTCATCCTCTTCCTCATCCTCCTCCTCATCCTATCCTCATCCTCATCCTCGTCCTCATTGTAATCCTCATCCTATCCTTATCGTCATGCTCATCCTCATCCTCGTCCTCATCCTCATCCTCATTCTCGTCCTCATCCTCATNACAATAGGAAAGCGGGTTGACAGACACGATAGTGCTTGTCAACACGCTAGTATTTATAAGGGGAAAATGAATAAAATCACTTTAAATTTTGTATATTTTACAAGTAGTCTTCATAAATTATATTTTATTCCTAACTACTCTTAATTTTATTTATTATAGAATTTGGTCCATGCATAAAGATAATGTTAATATTGAAAAAATTCACCCGTGTGTTTTATTTTAATCTAAATTATAAGATTATTATCATTTAATTTAAATTTTTTATTTTAATATTACCTTAGTAACCTTTTTAATTTTGATAACATGCTCTATTATTCTCCTGCTTAATCCTAGAACAGTCTCACATATCCATAATAGTTCAGATCACAAGTTCCACAACCACCATACAAGATATCATGATAATCTCATAAAGGAAAAGATGAAGATCATTGATGTGGAGAATGGTGAAGGTGAAAGATCCTTGGAAATGATAAGGTATGATAACATCTTTTTATCTTTAAGTTTTAGGTTATTGATAGTGATCTACATACAGAAGGCCCAAGTAGGCCCAAAAGGAAGATACAAAAGACAAAGTGGCTTGTTGATTATGTTTAAAGTTATAATTTTCAGCTATTCTTTTCAATTAAAAGGTTTTGGGCCAAGCATGTTAAGCCCAACCTAGTAGGAAAAACTTAAACTCATGTGTAAGGAAGTATATAGAGTCTGTTGCAACTACGGTTAGACTTAGAATGAAATTGTTATTCAATATATTTTTATCTTCTTTAATCTTGCTTAAGTTTTCTGCCATTACTATTAAATTGGTAGTGATTCCATAACAACTACTATATATATAAGTGTGGAACTGTAATTCAAAGGGTTTGAGAATTGAGTTCAGGTGATTTTAATTATAATATAAATTAATGGAATTGTAATTGCAATTCTAGATAAACTTCCAAATGTTTAAACATCAGTGGTGGATCTTGATCTAAATTTTAGAGGGGACAATAATATTTAACTACAATTTTATTACTAAAATTAAATGAGTAACGATGAATATGAAGATCATATATGATAAAATTTTCAGTTATTTCCTTTTCAATATAAA
>NC_032022.1:45574-46789 GCF_001865875.1 Lupinus angustifolius
AGAGGATGAGGATGAGGATGAGGAAGAGGATGAGGATGAGGATGAGGAAGAGGATGAGGATGAGGATGAGGAAGAGGATGAGGATGAGGATGAGGAAGAGGATGAGGATGAGGATGAGGAAGAGGATGAGGATGAGGATGAGGAAGAGGATGAGGATGAGGATGAGGAAGAGGATGAGGATGAGGATGAGGAAGAGGATGAGGATGAGGATGAGGAAGAGGATGAGGATGAGGATGAGGAAGAGGATGAGGATGAGGATGAGGAAGAGGATGAGGATGAGGATGAGGAAGAGGATGAGGATGAGGATGAGGAAGAGGATGAGGATGAGGATGAGGAAGAGGATGAGGATGAGGATGAGGAAGAGGATGAGGATGAGG
This sequence comes from Lupinus angustifolius, assembly GCF_001865875.1. Classification (NCBI taxonomy): domain Eukaryota; kingdom Viridiplantae; phylum Streptophyta; class Magnoliopsida; order Fabales; family Fabaceae; genus Lupinus; species Lupinus angustifolius. The sequence continues at coordinate 45,952 of NC_032022.1, forward strand.
ATGAGGAAGAGGATGAGGATGAGGATGAGGAAGAGGATGAGGATGAGGATGAGGAAGAGGATGAGGATGAGGATGAGGAAGAGGATGAGGATGAGGATGAGGAAGAGGATGAGGATGAGGATGAGGAAGAGGATGAGGATGAGGATGAGGAAGAGGATGAGGATGAGGATGAGGAAGAGGATGAGGATGAGGATGAGGAAGAGGATGAGGATGAGGATGAGGAAGAGGATGAGGATGAGGATGAGGAAGAGGATGAGGATGAGGATGAGGAAGAGGATGAGGATGAGGATGAGGAAGAGGATGAGGATGAGGATGAGGAAGAGGATGAGGATGAGGATGAGGAAGAGGATGAGGATGAGGATGAGGAAGAGGATGAGGATGAGGATGAGGAAGAGGATGAGGATGAGGATGAGGAAGAGGATGAGGATGAGGATGAGGAAGAGGATGAGGATGAGGATGAGGAAGAGGATGAGGATGAGGATGAGGAAGAGGATGAGGATGAGGATGAGGAAGAGGATGAGGATGAGGATGAGGAAGAGGATGAGGATGAGGATGAGGAAGAGGATGAGGATGAGGATGAGGAAGAGGATGAGGATGAGGATGAGGAAGAGGATGAGGATGAGGATGAGGAAGAGGATGAGGATGAGGATGAGGAAGAGGATGAGGATGAGGATGAGGAAGAGGATGAGGATGAGGATGAGGAAGAGGATGAGGATGAGGATGAGGAAGAGGATGAGGATGAGGATGAGGAAGAGGATAGGATGAGGATGCGGAGGAGGTTAGGATGAGGATGAGGAGCAGCATGAGGATAGGAGGAGGATGAGAATGAGGATAGGAT
>NC_032022.1:46889-47641 GCF_001865875.1 Lupinus angustifolius
AGGAGGATAGGATGAGGACGAGAATGAGAATGAGGATAGGATGAGGATGAGGATGGGGATAGGATGAGGAGTAGATTGAGGATGAGGATGAGGTTGAGGATAGGCTGAGTATAGGATGAGGGTGAGGATAGGATGAGGCGGAGGACGAGAATGAGGTGGAAGATAGGATGAGGATGAGGAAAAGGATAGGATGAGGACGAGAATGAGGATGAGGAGGAGGATTAGGATAGGATGAGGATCTGAATGAGGATGAGAATAGGACGAGGACGTGAATGAGGATGAAGATGAGGAAGAGGATAGGTTAAGGATGAGGATAAGGAAGAGTGTAGGAGGAGGATGAGGTTGAGGATAGGATAAGGATTAGGATAAGGAGGCGTATAGAATGACGACGAGAATGAGAATGAGGATAGGATGAGGATGAGAATGAGGATGAGGATAGGATGAGGAGGAGGATGAGGATAGGATGGGGACGAAAATGAGTAGGAGGATAGGATGAGGAAGAGGAAGAGGACGAGGATAGGATGAGGACGAGAATGAGGATGAGGAGAGGATGAGGAGGAGGATGAGGATGAGGAAGAGGATGAGGATGAGGAGGAGGATGAGGATGTGGAAGAGTATGAGGATGTGGAAGAGGATGAGGATAGGATGAGGACGAGAATGAGGATGAGGATCGGATGAGGACGAGAATGAGGATGAGGATAGGATGAGGAGGAGGATGAGGATGAGGACGTGAATGAGGATGAGGATGAGGA
>NC_032022.1:47741-48249 GCF_001865875.1 Lupinus angustifolius
GAGGATATGATGAGGATGAGAATGTGGATGAGGATAAGGATAGGATGAGGAGGAGATTGATGATGAGGATGAGGATGGGGATGAGGACGAGGTTTGGATGAGGTTGAGGATGAGGATGAGGATGAGGATAGGAGGAGGATGAGAATGAGGATACGATTAAGAGGAGGATGAGGATGAGGAAGAGGATGAGGATGAGGACGAGGATGAGGATGAGGACGAGGATGAGGATGAGGACGAGGATGAGGATGAGGACGAGGATGAGGATGAGGACGAGGATGAGGATGAGGACGAGGATGAGGATGAGGACGAGGATGAGGATGAGGACGAGGATGAGGATGAGGACGAGGATGAGGATGAGGACGAGGATGAGGATGAGGACGAGGATGAGGATGAGGACGAGGATGAGGATGAGGACGAGGATGAGGATGAGGACGAGGATGAGGATGAGGACGAGGATGAGGATGAGGACGAGGATGAGGATGAGGACGAGGATGAGGACGAAAATGAG
>NC_032022.1:49653-50001 GCF_001865875.1 Lupinus angustifolius
TGAGGATAGGATGAGGAATAGAATGAGGATGAGGAAGTGGATGAGGAAGTGGATGAGGATAGGTTGAGTATGATAATGTGGATGACGATAAGGATAGGCTAACGAGTGGGATGAGGATGAGGAAGAGGACGAGGATAGGATGAGGACGAAAATGACGAGGAGGATAGGATGAGGAAGACGAAGAGGATAGGATGAGGATGAGAATGTGGATGAGGATAGGATGAAAATGAGGATGATGTTAGGATGAGGATGAGAAAGAGGATGAGGATAGGATGAGGATGAGAATAGGATGAGGATGATGATAAGAGCGGGATGAGGATGAGGATGAGGATGAGGAAGAGGATAGGA
>NC_032022.1:50101-50519 GCF_001865875.1 Lupinus angustifolius
AGGATGAGGATGAGGACGTGGATAGGATGAGGACGAGGATGAGGATGATGATGAGGATAGGATGAGGACGAGGATGAGGAAGAGGATGATGATAGGATGAGGACGAGCATGAGGATGACGATAGGAAGAGGAAAAGAATGAGAATGAGAATCGGATGAGGATTGGATGAGGACGAGAATGAGGATGAGGAAGAGGATAGGATGAGGACAAGGTTAGGATGAGGATTAGGACAAGAGGAGGATGAGAATGAGGACAGGATGAAGAGGAGGATGAGGTGGAGGAAGAGGATGAGGATGAGGATAGGAGGAGGATGAGAATGAGGATAGGATGAGGATGAGGACAAGAGGAGGATGAGAATGAGGACAGGATGAAGAGGAGGATGAGGAGGAGGAAGAGGATGAGGATGAGGATGAGGATG
>NC_032022.1:50619-51020 GCF_001865875.1 Lupinus angustifolius
GAAGAGGATAGGATGAGGACGAGAATGAGGATGAGGATAGGATGAGGACGAGGATGAGGATGGGATGAGGATGAGAATAGGATATGGATGAGGATGAGGATGATGATGAGGATAGGATGAGGACGAGGATGAGGATAGGATGAGGATGAGGATGAGTTTGAGGATGAGGACGAGAATGAGAATGACAATGAGGATTGGATGAGGATTAGGATGAGGATAGGAAGAGGAGGAGAATGAGGATGAGGATGAGGGTAGGATAAGGATGAGGATAGGATAAGGATGTTGATAGGATGAGGACGAGGATACGATGAGGATGAGGATGCGGGTGAGGATGACGATAGGATCGGCATGTGGATGAGGATGAGCAAGAGGATAGGAGGAGGATGAGAATGACGATAGGA
>NC_032022.1:51120-60299 GCF_001865875.1 Lupinus angustifolius
AGCAATGTAAGCATCATTAAATCTCAAATGATCAAGACCCATTCACTAAGGCAAATAAGCTATTTTGACATAATTAAAGCAAAAGCAAGAAAAAAAATTTGCATAGCATAAAGAATAAAGAAAGTCATGAAATAGTACAGGCCATAAAGTCAAATAAAAGACAAATAGCGAAATACGAATTAGTTCTGAAAGCAACAACAATAACTGAATCCAGAAGGTGCCACAAGATAAAAGTAAACCTAAGGATAGGATGACCTAGGTCTAAGGTCTACTAAACTAAGGTTGAGGCGGAGGATAGTCAGGCTGATCATCAGGCACAGCAGTGTTCTGATCTCCCCTGATAAGCACAGACAGCTTCTGAAATTCTGAGCAGAACATGGCATTCTGAGCCTCAGCGGTAGACTGAATCATGGTCCTCAGCTCCTGAATTTTGTTATCGGTGTAGGCATTCTGACGTTCCTCGTATTGCTCCATACCTGCAAAATAAGAGTCCTTCAGCCCTTGGAAGTGCAGATCCATACGGTTGTTAAGCCGTTGCTCCATGGCTTCCATCTGAGCCAGACCAAACACAGAGCTCTGAGGTGCTGTTCCAGACGACTCCCCCTGAGTAGTTGCATTCTGATTACCCAAATCCTCCTGATTCTCATTATCCGACAAGTCCAGATCAAAGGTGGTATAGTCCTCCTGATACTGCCATGTAGTACCATACTTGTAAATTCCCATCTTATGAATGAGACTCTCACCCACCAAGTGATCTTTATCAGTGTACTCAGTAATGATGGTATCAGAAATGTCAATGCGCAAAAATCAACAATGCGGGATATGAAAATGCTATACGGGAGCAGCTTGGACTGAGACAATGAAACGCTGTTCATGATTTTCAGAATCTCCTCAGGCCAATTGATCATCACGTTATTCTTTACAGCGTACATGAAACGCAAATCATTCACAGTAGGCTGTGCATGATTAGTGTTCCGCTGCACTAATATGTAAGCAATAACATAATGCAATAACCTGTTCTCAACAGAAAGTGACCCTGCCTTGGTCAGTTGACCCTGAATATACAGATGAGGGCCCCGAAGGAATGACTTGTACACATCAACGGGATCAAAATTGTCCTTGACCCAAGAACAATCCCCTATTCCAAAACCAGACGACGATAAACCTCCAACATTCAGAAATAAATCCTCACTCATCTCAAACAAATTACCGGAAATCATGGACCAATATTTGCCATCCTTGTATCTAAAATTAGCGTAAAATTCCCTAACTAGAGCAGGGTATACGCGTCCCTTCAATTCCAAAAACTGAACGGCTCCTTGAGCCTCCATGTCATGCGGAAAACTAAAGTTTTGTTCCGCTAACCAGGTTAAGTCGGCATACCTGATGTATGTAGGCTTGCGGCCTTGAAATTTTGCCAACCGGGTCTCTTGCAAAATGAGGGAATAATAGGGGTCACCGCGGTCCCGAGTGGAGGGTGAGCCGGTTTCCCTTCTTCGAATGCGCGTTGCTGTAGTCTTGACCCGCTTTGGACGACTCTGCTCCATTGAAGATGATGAACTCGAAACTGAGATTGATGAACAGAGGGGCAAAGCCTAACCTAGGGTTTGGATTGGATGATTCGGAATTGAGTGGATTTGGATGAAATAGAGCGATTTCGGAAGGTTTGAGAGGTTTAGGATGAGGTTTACTTAATCCTATTGCACCTGGATTAGTATTGTTGCTGTTTCAGAAAATCAAGGCACAAAGAGGTTGCGAAAATGTAAAAAAAAGTGCAAAACCGAGACACTGTTTGCCTTTAACGTACTGGTTTTAATCGATTAACGGGATGGTTTAATCCATTAAAACAGTGTAAAATTTGAATTTTCAAAAAGAAATTGCCCAGGTAATCGATTAACGGGCTGTTTAATCGATTAAATTTTTAAAAATTTGAATTTTCCAGAAATGAAGCCCAGGTAATCGATTAACTATTGGCATAATCGATTAAATCAGAGAAAATTTCGTTTTTAGGCAGCAGAGTGGTTTCGACTTTTTAGGACACATGTATGCATTATAACAGATTTATCGAGACATATATAATCACATTAAGAGGTTAATCAAGAGATATATTTTGCATTTTTAACATATATCATTCAAACATGAAACACAAAGGCATAGATAAGCAAGACAATTTATGCAAACAACTAAACAATATTTAAACAAGATATTGTTCATCAAGAATTCCTAGTTCTCTCCTTAGAACATAGAAGGTATCCCTGGGAAGGGGCTTGGTGAAAATATCTGCTAACTGTTTAGATGTTTCCACAAATTCAAGAACACAGTCACCTTTTTGTACATGGTCACGCAAAAAATGATGTCTAATTTCTATATGCTTTGTTCTAGAATGCAAAACGGGATTCTTGGATAGGTTAATGGCACTTGTATTATCGCATTTTATTGGGATCTTTTCAAGTTTAAGACCAAAGTCCTTAAGTTGCTGCTTCATCCAAAGGATTTGAGCGCAACACACACCAGCGGCAATGTATTCCGCTTCAGCGGTGGACAAAGCAACACAGGCTTGCTTCTTGCTGTGCCATGCTACTAATGAACTGCCCAATAGGTGGCAAGTACCACTAGTGCTTTTCCGATCCAACTTACATCCGGCGAAATCGGAATCGGAATAACCCACCAAGGATAGTGAGGCATCCCGAGGATACCATAATCCCATGTTAATAGTTCCTTTTAGATATCTCATGATTCTTTTAACAGTTATATAGTGTGATTCTCTAGGTGATGATTGATATCTCGCACACATGCATACACTGAACATGATATCAGGTCTACTTGCAGTTAAGTAAAGTAAAGACCCAATCATACCACGATACTTCGTTACCTCGATTGCTTTTCCTTTCTCATCTTTGTCTAAGTAGCAAGCAGATGCCATAGGTGTGGAAGCTTCCTTACATTTGTCCATTTCAAATTTCTTGAGTAGCTCTTTGCAGTATTTCGCCTGATGGATGAATATCCCACTTTCTAGCTGCTTTATCTGCAATCCTAGAAAGAATGTGAGTTCTCCCATCATAGACATTTCGAACTCCCCCTGCATCATCTCAGAAAATTCTCTACACAAGATATCATTAGTAGATCCAAATATTATGTCATCTACATAGATTTGTACAAGCAGAACATGATTTTCTGATTTTCTAATAAAAAGCGTTGTGTCAACCAAGCCTCTCTCGAACCCTTTTTCTAAAAGAAAGGTACTAAGTCTGTCATACCAAGCTCTAGGAGCTTGTTTGAGACCATATAGTGCCTTTTTAAGTTTGTAAACATGGTTCGGATATTTAAAATTTTCAAAACCAGGCGGTTGGTCAACATAAACTTCTTCTTGAATGTATCCATTCAGGAAGGCGCTTTTTACATCCATTTGAAAAAGTTTGAAATTCATTAAAGATGCAAAGGAAAGAAGCATCCTGATGGCCTCTAATCTGGCTACAGGAGCGTAGGTTTCGTCATAATCGATACCCTCCTCCTGGTTGTAGCCTTTGGCCACCAAACGTGCTTTATTTCGAATTATTAAGCCAGATTCATCAAGTTTATTTCTGAAGACCCATCGAGTACCAATTACGGGATGATCATTAGGTTTGGGGACCAAGTCCCACACATTATTACGCTCAAACTGGTTTAGCTCTTCTTGCATAGCTATACCCCAGTGTACATCCTCAATGGCCTCATCAACGGTCTTAGGCTCAATTTGCGATACAAAAGCTACAAAATTACAGAAATTTCGTAAGGAACTACGGGTTACCACTCCCGTAGATATGTCACCTATAACTTTATCAATTGGGTGAGCTTTCTTTGTTTTCCACACGGTAGGCATGTCTGAGTGCTCTTGAGGTTCGATTTGACCTTCATCATTGGCTCCTTTTTCATTATCCATGTCCTTGGAGTATGCTTCTTCCAAAGCACCTGCAACATCATCAGAAACGACCTTTCTCTTCTCTTTTGGAGAAGATTCGTCAAACTGTACATGGATAGACTCTTCAACTTGCATTAAATATTTGTTAAAGACTCTGAAAGCTTTGCTATGAATCGAGTATCCCAAAAATATTCCCTCATCGGCTTTAGAGTCGAATTTCCCTAAGGCCCGCTTTCCATTATTTAATATAAAACATTTGCAACCGAAAGCGTGAAGATGGGATATATTTGGTTTGCGGCCTTTTAAAAGTTCATAAGGAGTTTTGTTCAAGTTTGGCCTTAAGAGTACTCGATTTATAACATAGCATGCAGTATGAACTGCATCAGCCCAGAAGTACTTGGGGGTATTACTTTCGTTAAGCATGGTTCTCGCTAATTCTTCTAAAACACGATTTTTCCTCTCTACAACTCCATTTTGTTGTGGAGTGCGAGGAGCAGAGAACTGATGCAAAATGCCATGCTTATCACAGAATTTGTCGAACTGAAAGTTCTCAAATTCTCCCCCGTGATCACTTCGTATATATATTATTTTTAGGTTAAGTTGGTTTTGGATTTGCTTGGCAAGATTTTTAAAATTTTTGAACGCGTCGCTTTTTGATGATAAAAACAATGTCCATGTAAATCTAGAGAAATCATCAACAATAACTAGAGCGTAGTAACTACCACCAAAACTCATGATTTGTGATGGTCCAAACAAGTCCATATGGAGTAGCTCCAAAGGTCTTGAAGTGGATATCACATTTTTATTTTTAAAAGAGTTTTTGGTTTGTTTACACTTTTGACAAGTGTCACAAATTTCTTTAGTTTTAAAATTCAATTTTGGTAGCCCCTCAACTAGTTCGTTTGATGATAATTTATCTAGATGCTTTATATGGATATGTGCAACACGTCTATGCCATAGCCAGATGTCATCTTCTTTAGAAATAAAGCATTTTGAAAATAATGTAGTGACATCGTCCAAATTAACCATGTAAATATTATTTATACGGTGACCAACAAATTTAACGTTATTAGATAAAATATCACGAATGACACAACAATCAGAATCGAAGGATACACGATTACCTTTATCGCAGAGTTGGCTTATACTCAACAAGTTATGTTCTAGTCCTTCAACATAAAGGACATTATCAATCAGAGTTTGGGATGAGTTACCAACTGTTCCTGTGCCGAGTATCTTTCCCTTGTTGTTGTCTCCATAAGTGACGTATCCTTTTCCTTTAAGTGAGAGATCCAGGAAATTTGATCTATCACCTGTCATATGCCTCGAACACCCACTATCTAAGTACCATTTTTGTCCATGTGTTCGGAGACATACCTGCAAAATAGATTACTTACTTTTCTCAGGTACCCAATTTATGTTGGGTCCTTTTCTGTTAGTGATTAGGGAATCATCTCCCTTCTTTTTCCATACATAAACTCCGCTAGGTATACCATACTTTTTGATATAGCATGAATGATAAGTATGACCATATGTGTTACAATAAAAACAAGTAGGAGAATGCTTATGATATTTGTTTTTAGCTTGAGCTACCGGTTTTCTATATGGTCGCTTCTTTTTAGCAGTGCGAGTATAACCTAGACCAGTTCGATCACCAACATTTCTAGTTTGATTAAGCAGGTTATCTAATTGCAGTTTACTGTTTGTGAGACGTGTGAGTTTTTCATTTAGTTTAAAATTGTCCTCTTGCAAAGTCTCGCAAGTCTCACAGACAGGTTTTTGACATAAGTTACTAGCAGAGCAGTTACATGAACTACAAGAATAGATGAGATCTAAAGTTTCATTTTCCAGTTTTAATTCATCTAATTCTTTTTGTAATTGGCTTATTTTTTGTTCGTTTATCAGGATTATCCTTTTCCTATCAATGTTAATTCTAGCCAATTTCTTTAATTCATCATGCAACTCGACATAAGCATCATACAATACATCATAAGGAGGTGAATCATCCGAAGTGGATGAGGTGTCAGAATATACCTCATCATTGCCCTTGCATGAGTCTGAATTTGTATCGATGTCAGATCTGGCCATCAGACACAGCTTTGCTGACTCCTCCTCACTTGAGGTGCTTGATGTCGACTCCTCCTCAGGTACATCCCAAACGATGTAAGCTTTCTTGGATTTGAAGTCCCTGGGAGTGCTCTTTTCTGAATCAACCTTCTTTAGGTAGGTTGGACACTGAAACCTCATGTGCCCTACTTTTCCACACTCATGGCAAGTGAAGCGATCCTTGTTATTCTTGCCTTTACTGGTTGACTCTTTCGCTTCCTTCTTTTGAAACTTTTTGAGTCCTCCTTTTCTTTTAATGAATTTGCTAAATTTTCGGACTAGGAGACCCATAGTTTCATCATCTAGATCGGAATCAGATTCATCATCAATTTTCTCTTCTTTGTCTTTGGAGGTCGTGGCCTTCAATGTGATGCTCTTCTTCTTCCGGTCTGATTCTTCATTCATGGTCAAGCGACCCAACTCCATTTCATGCTCTTGAAGTTTTCCAAATAAAGTAGCTAAAGGCATAGAATCTAAATCTTTAGACTCAACAATTGCAGTCACCTTTGGTTGCCATCTCCTGTCAAGACAACGCAAAACTTTATTAGTTAGTTCACCTCTAGCAAATGATTTATCGAGAGCAACTAAATGGTTGACAATATGAGTGAATCGCTTTTGCATATCACATATTGATTCGCTTGGTAACATGCGAAACAACTCATATTCGTGGGTCAGCGCGTTCAGTCTTGCGCGCTTGACTTCGCTAGTGCCTTCGTGAGTCACTTGTAAAGTGTCCCACATTTCTTTCGCATTATGGCACTGCGAGACCCTAAAGAATTCATCATATGATAGGGCCGATGTGATGATGTTTTTGGCGCGCAGGTTATGCTGGACCTTTTTGCGCTCATCATCGGTCCATAAACTTTTCGGTTTATCTTTAGGTTGATCGTCCACAAGATGTTGTGGAACGTAAGGGCCGTTGACTACGGATTCCCAAATATCCGAGTCTATGGCCTCAATAAAAATTTGCATGCGCACTTTCCAGTAGGCATACCCTTCACCACTGAATATTGGTGGTCGATTAATGGATGACCCATCACCACCAAATGGATTTGAAGAACCCATTCCTTTTCCCTTTAGGATCACGAATACGCGGTTGAGCTAGCACTTCGTACTAGCTCTGATACCACTTGTTAGGTATCAGTGGTTACAATACACCTAGAAGGGGGGGGGGGTTGAATAGGTGTCGCGGTTAGAATTACCGCTTTTCGCAAATCAACACTTAATGCTGAATCAACCCTATTTAATCGATTAAGGAGAAAAGGATAATCGATTATAAGCACAGTCTTAATCGATTAACACAAAAAACAGTTTTAAACAGAAACTATTTTAATCGATTAATAGAAACAGTATAATCGATTAACACAGGAATATTAATCGATTAAACAGAACCAGTAAGCAATTACAGAAACGATTAAATGCGAAACAAATAACCGATAACAGAACGAATACAGAGCTTACAAATTTGTATATCAGAATAGCTTGCAATACAACAAAAGAACAGAATGTATTAGTTGAATCAAATATACAAATTAAATCGATTGAAAAACAGTAAAGAGAGAGAGAGAAACAAATCCTGCAAATCGAATTTTTATCCTGGTTCGTTTGCTGTCCACTGCAAACTACATCCAGGCCTCCCGGCTGACTTGGGAGATTTCCTTCACTATAATCGAATCAATGTAATTTACAAACACATTATCCAATTACAACACTTAGCAAATGACAAGAAATCAAAGAAACTATCCAATGGTTTGACTCCCTTCCTACCGATAAAGAAAACGTTTCTTTCGGCGTAGCCCCAGCCAAAGAATCTCTCGTTCTTTCCTTTTCTTACACTCTAAGCTATGAAGAAACACACAATCTCTACTGGTGATACGACACCAAGAGATTCCCTTTCACAACAATTACACAAGAATTACAAGAGTAATATTAAGCTATACCTAAGCTCAAATACAACATGAAGGCTTTACTCTAATGCACATTTAACACAAACACATGTGAAATGACAAGTATTAGTTATGAAAACAGAAGTTACAGAATTATAAAATTCATGAAAAACGCATCAAAAATATGCATGAACATGTGAGGGAAAACATGAGAGATTATAACATGAAATGCACTCAATCCTAAAGCAAGGAATCTCTCATTTCTAAACTCACTAATGCAATTAACAAATAGATGCAGCAATTAACACGTAGAATGCTCTAACTCTCTAATAAATGCAACATGCAACTTATGAGATTAATTCTGAAAACGCAGTTTATAAAGAATCAGTCCAGAACCCCAGATAATCGATTAAATACCTTCTTAATCGATTAACGGGACTAAAAATCATAACTGATTCTGTTTTTCAGTTTTTCAGTTTTAACAACTTAAAAATCAGTTAGGTTAATCGATTAACGTAAACCTTTAATCGATTAACTGCATTACAAAAACGTGTTCCAGTGGCAACCACTTTACACAGCAGTTGGGTTAATCGATTAAAGGTATGGTTAATCGATTAACACTAAATAAAATATGTATTTTCAAATAGAAAACATCAAATATGTTATGCACTTAGATAATACATGTTTGACACTTAGTTTTATGCCTAGAATGCATATATACATGTATTTATGTAATGCATGAACATATTATCAAATGAACATATCTCATGGATGAAATGATTTAAAGATAAATGCATATGAGACATGTTTTAGGTGCCCTAAGCCTTCGACTCAACTTAAACTAGAAACTAGTGCAATGCATGCATGTGTCCTAAAAAGTCGAAACCGTTCTGCTGCCTAAAAACCAAATTTTCATTGTTTTAATCGATTAAGACATCCCGTTAATCGATTAAAACCAGTACGTTAAAGGCAGACAGTGTCTCGGTTCTGCACATTTTTCGACATGCTCGCAATCTCTCTATGCTTTGAGTCTCTGAAATAGTAACCAAACTAATCCAAGTGCAATAGGATCGAATAAACCTCATCCTAACCCTCTCAAACCATCCGAAATCGCTCTCTTTCATCCTTAATCCATCCAATTCCGAATCATCTAATCCAAACCCTAGGTTAAGTTTTGCCTCCTCTGCTCATTCATCATAGTTTCGGGTTCAACACATATAATGGAGCAAAGTCGTCCAAAACGGGTCAAGACTACAGCTACTCGTGTACGAAGAAGGGAAACCGGCTCA
>NC_032022.1:60399-61572 GCF_001865875.1 Lupinus angustifolius
ACTCTTGTAATTGTTGTATAATTGTTGTAAAGGGAATCTCGTGGTGTCTTATCACCGTTAGAGATTGAGTGTTTCTTCATTGCTTAGAGTGTAAGAAAAGGAAAGAACAGATATTCTTGGCTGGGGCTACGCCGAAAGAAACGTTTTCTTTGTCGGTATGAAGGGAATCAAACCATTGAATAGTTTCTTTGTTTTCTTGTCATTTGCTAAGCCGATAATTCAATAAAAATATAAAATCTACCCCTTTTAATCGAGTTGTGATTGGGACATGAGTGAATGAATAAAATGGTCAACCAATTAATTCAATAAAAAACAAACTTGTCTCTTTTAATCGAGTTGTGGTGTGGGCATGTTGTCATGGTCGCTTAAGAGGAGTGAGTGGGTAATTTAACAGAAATAAAATTTACCCCTTTTAATCGAGTTATGGTGCAACGATGGGTGTTTGCTTCCATGGTCACTTAAAACAGTTAACCCATCATTTTAAGTTGAGTTGTGATGTGAACATGAATTTCTGCTGATATGGTCACTTAAAATGGTCAAACAGGTTTGACCTCTTTAAGATGAGTTGTAGTGTGGAAACGAGTGTTGCTACTACAATCTCTTAAAGTAGATAGACACAATTAATTTTTAAAATATCTTTTACAAAATAAAAATAAAATCAATTTATCAAACAAATTAACACCCATTAAATTTCGTCCAAAACTACATAGTTTTGATTTTCTTATTGCACCTAAGGATACGCAAGAGCAAGATAATACCTTATCAGATATAAAAATATAAAATAATAAAATATTAGCAGTTAATTGTTTAAAAATAAATTAAGGGTATATAAGTTCATACTATTAGCGAGGGTACCATTTTATTATGGACAGAAAATGCAAATATATTCTCCAATCTGTAATTGATAGTTTGCAGTGGACAGCAAACGAACCAGGATAAAAATTCGCGTTGCAGGATTTTTCTCTCTCTCTCGCTCTCTCTTTACTGTTTTCAATCGATTATTTGGTATAGTGGCTTCAATTTATACATTGTGTTCGTATGCTATACTGGATGCTATTCTGATATACAATCTGTAAGCTCTGTTATTCGTTCCATTATCGGTTAACTGTTCTGCAATTAATCGTTTCTGTAATAGCTTACTGTTTCTGTTTAATCGATTAAAACTGTTTCGTT
>NC_032022.1:61672-62119 GCF_001865875.1 Lupinus angustifolius
TCTGGGAATTCAAGAAGGTAGCATTCAAGGTCTTGTAATTGGAAGTGTGTATGTAAGATACGTTGGCTTCAATTTTTAGTGAAGAAAATCTCCCTGATCAGAAGGGAGGACTGGATGTAGTTTTGTAGTGGACCACAAAACGTACCAGTATAAAAACCTTGTTGTAGACTATTTCTTACCCTTATCTCTTTACTGTTTTACATTGTTTTCCATTGCCTATTGTAGCTGATATTTTGAATATAGTAACTCTGCCATATAAAGATCATTTCTGTTCCAATATATCTGCTATATCATTTCTGTATAATCTATAAGTGGTTGTTTAATGGAGCCATTCAACAACTGTTAATTCTTTACGACTAAATCAATTAAGGCAGTCTTTAATCGATTAACTGGGTGATTTTACAGAATAGGGCTTTGGTGCGAATAGCAGTAAGTGGGAACCACGAC
>NC_032022.1:62219-63096 GCF_001865875.1 Lupinus angustifolius
CCAAAAGTAACAACTATCATGGAATCCAAGGATCTTGACTCCAAGCCTTTGGCGACATTATTTGGAAAACATCAACAACACGACATAGGAGGTTTCAATGTCCCACTTACCTCAAGAAGGTTGATTCAGATAAGAGCACTCTTTGAAATTTCAAGTCAAAGAAAGCCTATATAGTATGGGATGTACCAGAGTAGGATACGACATTGAGCACCTAATATGAAGAGGAGACAACCAAGCTATACTTAATGACTAGAACATATGATGTTTGTTGCTCAAATTCAAAAGAGGTAAACAACGAGGTATATTCTGACACCTCATCTACTTCATCTAATGATTCTCATCCTTATGAGGATTTGTATAATACGTAATTCGAATTGCATGATGAATTGAATAAATTAGGTAGGATTAGTTCTTATAGAAAAAGAGTAATCTTTCTAAATGAACAAAAAATAGTTTCATTACAAAAAGAATTAGATGAACTAAAATTGGGAAATGAAACATTAGATCTGATCTATTCTTGTAATACATACAATTGATAATTTATGTCAATCAACTGTGTGTGATTCTTGTGATGATTTAAAAAACGAAAATAGGAGACTTAATGAAAAACTCGCAAAACTCATAGAGAGTCAAAACATGATAGACACTGTGCTTAGAAAAACTAGAAATGTTGGTGACCATATCGGGCTAGAATATATTACCCGACACGTAGGAGAAGACCATATAGGAGACCTATTAATCGACCTAATAAGATATTTTTTAATAAAAAGGTTCCTACATGCTTTTATTGTGACACACATGGCCACACTTCCTACTCTTGTTATATTAGAAAATATGGTATACCTAGTGGCGTGTATGTATGGATGAAAAAGGGAGA
>NC_032022.1:63196-149657 GCF_001865875.1 Lupinus angustifolius
GGTCACAATGTATGCCATTGAGTAAAGAGTATGTGAATATTTGACATTTAAAACATCCAAACTACACGTTACAAACAATATGAAAGCGGGTTGACAGACACAATAGTACCTGTCAACACGCTAGAAAATAAAATTAAGTGAAGATATCAAGACTCTATTCTTGATGAACACAATTGTATATGCATCCTTTCTTTAAGATTGAACAATTACATCAAACGAATATATATTCAAGTGCAAATTACAATATATAATACAACTTAATATATAGAATACACATTACAAACAATAGGAAAGCGGGTTGACAGACACGATAGTGCTTGTCAACACGCTAGTATTTATAAGGGGAAAATGAATAAAATCACTTTAAATTTTGTATATTTTACAAGTAGTCTTCATAAATTATATTTTATTCCTAACTACTCTTAATTTTATTTATTATAGAATTTGGTCCATGCATAAAGATAATGTTAATATTGAAAAAATTCACCCGTGTGTTTTATTTTAATCTAAATTATAAGATTATTATCATTTAATTTAAATTTTTTATTTTAATATTACCTTAGTAACCTTTTTAATTTTGATAACATGCTCTATTATTCTCCTGCTTAATCCTAGAACAGTCTCACATATCCATAATAGTTCAGATCACAAGTTCCACAACCACCATACAAGATATCATGATAATCTCATAAAGGAAAAGATGAAGATCATTGATGTGGAGAATGGTGAAGGTGAAAGATCCTTGGAAATGATAAGGTATGATAACATCTTTTTATCTTTAAGTTTTAGGTTATTGATAGTGATCTACATACAGAAGGCCCAAGTAGGCCCAAAAGGAAGATACAAAAGACAAAGTGGCTTGTTGATTATGTTTAAAGTTATAATTTTCAGCTATTCTTTTCAATTAAAAGGTTTTGGGCCAAGCATGTTAAGCCCAACCTAGTAGGAAAAACTTAAACTCATGTGTAAGGAAGTATATAGAGTCTGTTGCAACTACGGTTAGACTTAGAATGAAATTGTTATTCAATATATTTTTATCTTCTTTAATCTTGCTTAAGTTTTCTGCCATTACTATTAAATTGGTAGTGATTCCATAACAACTACTATATATATAAGTGTGGAACTGTAATTCAAAGGGTTTGAGAATTGAGTTCAGGTGATTTTAATTATAATATAAATTAATGGAATTGTAATTGCAATTCTAGATAAACTTCCAAATGTTTAAACATCAGTGGTGGATCTTGATCTAAATTTTAGAGGGGACAATAATATTTAACTACAATTTTATTACTAAAATTAATTGAGTAACGATGAATATGAAGGATCATATAAGATAAAATTTTTAGTTATTTCCTTTTCAATATAAATTACTATATAATTTACAAGAAATTTATTTTCTATCTTACTACATAATTTTGTTTGGTTATTTTTGTTGCTGAAAATGATATTTATGTAGTAACTAAACCATAATAGCTAAAATAAGACGAAACGATATATGACTAACGATGTATGCTTGAGAATTTGTTTTTGTTATGATTGAGGATTTTTCAAACTTAAATGACTAACGACAGGACAACAAAATTTTGAAATTGATATCTCAAACTAATCTTTTGTTGCTCATTGAAATTCACATAATATATTTTGACAAAAATACATATCTTATAAATATTAAATAAATTATAAGCATCATTAGTGTATATATTATCAATACATACATAATATCTTTCATCAAATGTAAAATAATTACTAACTTAAATGAAATCATATTATTATAAGTAACATCAACATCTACCAATGTAAGAATTTTTTATATCAATTATGTATAATTTTTTGAAGGATAACACATGTTGTACTATATTTATTTATAATCTATAAATGTATATTTTCATAAAGACGTCATTTGAGTGGAGGAAATGAAGTACATCTGCTTTTCCAAAAAATATGTCATTATCTGTATCACTTTTTATAATTTAAGAGTTTAATAATTAAATACTCAACCATAACCAATGACACATGAAACAACATATGATATATTGCTATAGGTAAAGAGGTAAAAAAAATTATTATAATCAAATAAAAATTAAAAATTCAAGGGGGGCAATTGCCCCCACCTGCCCTTTACATGTTCCACCACTGAACGTTATAAAGATGAGAAAATGATGTATGTACTGACAATATATGAGTTGTGTACATTATTATTATATCATTCACTATTAATATTTAATAATTATTGACTCTTCCAAAAAGTAATACAAATAAATGGTAGATATTGTAATGATTGTGTATAAATCTTTACACTGATGATAGATAAACACTCTATAAACATTAAATGGATTGGGTTGGATATTTGTGAAATAACATCAATTTTGCACTCCAAATGCACTTTTGGAAAAAAAAATATCTATTTTTTCATTACATTATATTATGATGGTGATGTGAGCTAACTAAGGTTCAACACTAATCAACCAGTCATACAAGGTCTAGCATGCCCTATGTCTAGGGCAAGGGCAAAGATGGTACATTAAGCTCTTTTTAATAAGGAGGGTCCCTTAAGGACACAAGTTCTCTTTTAAGTCATGAAGGGTTCAATCCAACAAATGACATCATCCATTTTTGGAAAGTCTATATAAAGACTCTAAACTCTCACAACAACACACACAACTTTCTTACAACTCTCATAAATTCTCTCATTGTTTTTCTGCACTTTTCCATTGAGCTCTTAAACTTTCAATAGAGAATTTATTATGAGTTATTGCTTCAAAAGCTTTCACAAATATATTGAGCATTATTACTAAGCATATAAAGAGAGTTGATTGGATTGCAAGTGATATAATATTTCATACTTGTAAAGGCAATCCAAAGCCATTGTTGTAATTCTTCATTCATTGCAAACAATCTTTCTTTCACAGGGTGTGAATAGAAAAGGGATAGAGTGACTTGGAAAGTGTTTTCCAAGGGTATAAATATTAGTGAGTGTGTAAGGTACAGAGATATCTCGGGGTGAGATATTGTAATTACAACTCTTAATATTTAGTGGAAAATCTCTGGTGTTGCAAGCGTACTGGATGTAGCCTTCGGTGGACAAGAAGGTGAACCAGTATAAAATACTTGTGTACTCTCCTTTCCCTTTCCTCTTTACTTTATACTTGTTTATTTTTCTGCAATATTATCCGTTGCACTTTAACTCTTACATTTTGCAGAAAAAGTTACTTTTTAAGTCAACTAATTCACCCCTAGCTGCAATCATGTTCTTACACAAAAACGAAACCTTCTTAGTGTTCAAGGCTCAAACAGAAAAGCAATCAGGAAAGAGCCTAAAACTACCAAGGACAGGTGGTGGAGGTGAGTTCAACTCAGGAGAATTCAACAATTTATGTAGAGAACATGGGATTGTACATAAGGTGAATGCCCCCTACACACCTCAACACAATGGAATTGTAGAGAGAAGAAACAGAACCATAATGAATATGGTTAGGAGCATGCTAAAAAGCAAGGAACTTTCAAATGAATTCAGGGGTGAGACAACCTCAACAACAGCTTACATACTTAATAGATGTCCAACTAAGAGGCTTGAAGGCAAAGTTCTTGAGGAAGCATGGTCAGAGAACAAACCATCAGTGAGACACTTAAGAATTTCTGGTTCAATCTGCTATAGACACATACCAGACCAAAAGAGGACGAAATTAGATGATAAAAGTGAAGCAATGATCTTCCTTGGCTACAACAACACATGGTCCTACAAGTTATATAACCCTGAATCCAAACATGTTGTGTTTAGAAGAGATGTACACTTTGATGAATTAAGTTCGATCTAAGAGTTAAACAAAACCTCTGATTCTTTGGCTAAACTGCACATTGAGTGAGAGAATGATGACCTTGAGACAGTAGAGGGAAGAAGCGAAACATATGTCCGCACTCAACAAGAAATTACAAGATCAACAAGGGCAAGGAATCCTCCTTCTTGGCTATCAAACTATGTGCTAAGTTCTGATAATTCAGTGAGTCAGGAAGGTGAAGTTGTTCAACACATGACATTGTATGCTGACACAAAGCCAATTAGTTATGAAGAAGCAGTAAATAGTAGCACTTGGAGGGTAGTTATACTTGAAGAAATCAAGTCCATAGAGAAGAATGATACTTGGGAATTGGCAGAATTACCAGCTAAGAAGAAACCAATAACAATCAAATGGATCTTCAAAGTAAAGCTAAAACCATATGGCACCATAGCTAAACATAAAGCAAGATTAGTTGCCAAATGGTTTATGCAAAAGGAAGGAATATATTTCTCTGAGGTGTTTGCACCAGTAGCAAGATTGGAAACAATAAGGCTCATTCTTGCAATAGCTAGCTAGAATAGATGGAATCTATGACAATTGGATGTCAAATATATTGTCTTGAATGACCCTTTGGAAGAATTAGTATATGTATCTCAGCCACCAGGTTTCATTAGGAAAGGGGATGAGAACAAAGTGCTCAAGCTAAAGAAAGCACTATATGGTTTGAGGCAAGCCCCAAGGGCATGGAACAAAAGAATTTATAAATTATTGTCTGCCTATGGATTTTAGAAGTGTGAAGTTGAATGTGGTGTATACATCAAGTCATTGAACTAGAAATGTGATGTCTTGTTCATATGCTTGTATGTTGATGATCTATTGATCACAGGAAGTAGCCAGCAGTGAATTGAAGAAGTGAAAATGAGCCTTAAGGGTGAGTTTGAAATGATTGACTTGGGCAGATTAGTATACTTCCTTGGTTTGGAATTTCAACACACCAAGATATGATTATTCATGCACCAAAAGAATTATCTACTTGAGACCCTCACAAAATTCAACATACTAAACTATAATCCATCAGAAACCCCTACTGAAATGAACCTAAAACTGGACAATGGTGAACATGAAGGTGTTGTGAATGCATCATTGTTCAGACAAATGGTTGGTAGCTTGAGATACATCTGTCATACAAGACCAAAAATATCCTATAGTGTAAGACTGATCAATAGGTTCATGTGGATCCCAGGCATTCTCACATGATGGCAGAAAAGATGATTCTAAGATAATTGAAAGGAACACTTGATTTTGGCATCAATTTCCCTCATCAAAGTGATAAGATTAGCTCAAAACTCATGACCTACTCTGACTCAGATTGGTGCGGGGACTTGATAGAAAGAAAAAACACTATGGGATATGTGTTTATGGTTGTTGGTGCTCGAGTTTCATGGTGTTCTCAAAAGCAAAAGATTGTGGCATTATCAACTTGTGAAGCTGAGTACATAGCAGCTTGTGCTAATGCTTGCCAAGCAATGTGGCTATCTACTCTATTGCTGGAACTTGGCATCGACAATGAGGAGATGATTGAGTTGTTGATAGACAACAAGTCAGCAATTGATTTGGCAAAGAACCCGGTTTCACTATCTCAGACAACAAGTTGCAAAGGAGAAATTGAAGCTCACTCACTACAAAAGTGAGCTTCAACTAGCTGAGATTATGACCAAACCACTCAAGATAGAGAGGTTCAAAGAATTGAGGGAGAAAATAGGAGTTCAAGAAGCTGAAATTGATTGAGTTTATTGAGTTTCATGGCTGGTTTCTTTGATTTTCGAATTATGAGGGGATGTTAAAAGTAAAAATATTTCAAAAATCAGTTAGTTAGTTAGTAGTTGGGTTACTATAAATAACATTGTATCATCTTGCCAAGAACTCAATGAGATTGATAATTCTTCTCCCACATACTCTCTCTTAGATTCTCTTTCTTTCTCTTTTATCTTCATACACACTAACTATCATCTTCTTCTTCTTCAACGATCTTCTTCCTCACACATAACAACATCATTTCTTTTCTTGCTTTTCTATATTGTGTTCCAATAGGGTGGAGATTGAGCTCCCATAATGTTCATTTGGTTGAAGTAATTTTGAAGGGAGAGAATATAAGAGAGCACATTTGTTGTCCCACAAGTTGTGTCACTAGCCTGTCATTGGTTGAAAAAATATATTTAGGTTAAAAAATTAATAATTAGTTATTCTCCTGACCAATCACGGTTGATGACACATGCAGTGACACAACTTGTAGGACAACAGATGTGTACCCAGAATATAAGAAGAGAGAAAGTGAGGAGAGCTTTCTCATTTGGTTGTGAAGAGAAATAAAAAAGAGAGAGAAATTTTATCCTTCCAATATAATTGTCCATTCAAGAAAAAAAAAGCACACATCTTTCTCTTTTATTTCTTTGTTATTTCCTTCATACCAAAAAATCTTAAGCATTCTATATTTCTCACATCTTTCATTCTACTATTATTTTGTTTTTCTATCTTTTATCTTCTTATCTTCTACCCTAAACTAAACAAATCAATAGAGTTAGGGGTTTTGTTTTGGAGAGAAAATAGTATATGAGTTGGTTTTGAAGGAATTTACTTACTCCAAGAGTAAGTTTTAGAAACTTACTTCATATCTTAGTCATCAATTCAAGGGAAATAATTTAACGATTTAGATTAATCACTAATTGAAACCATTGTATTTCCCTAGAATTTATGACTAAAATGTGAAGTAAATTTTTTAAACTTGGAGTAAGTAGATCACTACCTTTTTTAATATATTTACTAAATTTACTAAAATAATATTGGCAGGAAACTTAAGTTGAACCAAATAATGAAGGATATTTTTTACCATTTTTTTTATATACAAGATTAATATTAATATGTTCTTTAATAAATAGGGTTAGCAAACCACTGTATATAAATTCATTAACTATTAATAAGGGACAATTAGGTGACAGATATTGCTTTTGCAAGTTGTGGTGTAAGATAAAGGGAGGATAATATAAGGTTTAATATAAAACAATCAAAATTGATGACTTAATTTAAAATGAGACTGACCCATATTAAATTAAGGGTATCAAACTCTATAATTCTCTAAGAGTACGTGGAAATTATTTGTGAATAATTTCAAGTAATTATAATGAGGATATGGTCGATAACATGTTAGGTAATTTCTTTAATTGACTAAGGAGAGCAATAAATAAAATAAGAAAATATGGTTCTGGAAATAGTTCTTGCCTTTATTACCATATGAAGGTACATATTTATAGTACTAGAGAAAAGGAAGTTATTATATAAACTAAACCACACATATCATATAAAGAATGGACATGCATGTGTATTATTTGTAAAAGTTATAAAAAATTGTAAATGTTTTTGTAGGAGTTAGTGAACCATATAATCCTTTAACTAACTAGCTTGAATGATTCATGTTTGGGCCTCTGGACTATAACATAACACTAGAACCATATCCCTTTGTTTTACTAAAAGAATTTGCATTGTTTTCCAAATGGGATCTTTTTTATTTGCACTCAAATCTTTAGAAAAGTGGCTCTAAATCATGTTCTGTGGCATATTTATTATTTTATAAAATGTGTCACTTTATTGGTCGAAAAAATATATATTAAAGTTAAATATTTTATTGATTAATCACATCAAATGATATATAATATATGCTCTCATTCTCAATTAGGTGAAGGGAGTATGACTGCCTCCTTCCCATCTTTCCGATCAACCAATCTCTCTTATTTTTCGGGGTATCTCTTTATTAGATTATTACCAATTAGTCGAATCTTTCTTTGAATCATTCTATTGAAGCTCGTTATAAAAGTTGTGTTTGTCCAAAAGTGACCTAACCAATAGGAAAATTTTAATTCATTGGGCCTTTTGATGTACTAGAAGGAGAAGAAGAATTTGTTATCAAAGTGGATATTCGAGTATAAAAGTACTCGATATATGGTCACTCTTGATCTTCCTTTCCACATATTCTACAATATTATTGTATGCTCTCTTCTTCCTTCAAGGTATTTTCTCTCTCCCCTCTATCTCCTTCCCTTTCTCACCCTCTATTCTATAAAATCTCACCTTAGCTCCTCATTTCTTCATCTCTCATAATCTTCAAAGTTTTGTATATCCTTATTTCTTATAACCATTTTATGTTTTCTTTTTATCCACCCTCTATGAATCGATCTATATATCACTCTCCCAATCTCAATTTAATAGCCACAAAAATATATATAGTTGATCAAGGGTACTCATTATTCATAAGTTTTTTACATGAAACTTTATTGTTTGTGATTTTTGTAGCATGAATTTGCTATGCATATTTTGTATTACTCTAACCATTTATTTGTTTTGTATTGATTTATATTTAATTGTAGGTATTCTAGGAACCACCATAGCTCAAACCCTTTGGAACAACTTGTACCATGTTAAAAGAAAACAACCAACTATTGTCTCATGGATTCATAACTGAGCTTTTCAGTTTCTTTGTAAGTTCAGTTGTTTTGATGACATATGATGCAAAAGAAAATGTAAAATTGCTTAGCATGGGACATTTTTCTATCAACCTCATAGTGAAGGCCAATTGTCCTATTTTTGCCACTGTTTGTTTTGTTGAGGATTTTCAGTGGCCTCTTGCAAAGGACACTGTTGTCCTAAGAATGACAAAAAACACATTTGCTATCATTCTACCTGGTCTCTTATATGGTCTTCAATTTCCCAATTTCTGCTCAGAACAACAGATAAATACTCTAAAAGAGGTCTTCAAGAAATTTTGTTGTTACAGTGAAATCAATGATAATCTAGGTATATCTCTTTCTCATTTAATTACTGTGGTTTATTTTTCATATTATCTCTTTTGCTTTGATGTTGAGTTTATTTCGATTAGAATAGTGACACTTGATGAATTAAACATGGTTAAATTTGCATATTCAAATTATAGTATTAAAAAGGCTTCCTTGCATATTTTCATTTTCTTTTACCTAAATAAATAATTTACATTTAATGTATTGCCATTTGTTTTTTAAATTATTGCATTTTATAAATGAAAAGTAATGTGAATTTAGGCAAGAAATATTTTAAACAAAAGAGAGGCAAAACATTTATTTTTTTACCTAAATAATCTAGGTATATCTCTTTCCCATTTGATTACTTAATCTAGTTAATTTTTCATATCATCATCTCTTCTGCTTTGATAGTAAGTTTATTTCAACTATAATACTAACACTCAATGAACTAAACATTTTAAATTTGTATAATCTGATTATAACATAAAATTTCCTTTCGTACCTTCACTATTTTACCTAAATAAATATTTATATTTAATGTCTTGCCATTGTTTTGTTTAAATTATTCCCTTTTATAAATGAAAAGTAATGTGAATTTAGGCAAGAAATATTTTAAAGAAAAGAAAGGCAAGGCATTTATTTTGTTTACCTAAATACAAATAGAAAACAATGTATTTGTAAATAAAAAGAAAAGTATATGAGTAAGTAAAGATTGAATGAGACGTTAGTCTAATGATATAAAACATTTTTTGATTTCTTATGAGTGACATTTGTTGAGAAAGATAATCATACATCCCAAAATATATTAATTTTGTACCCATAAGATAATATATATTCTTGATTATATCAAAAAATAAAGATAGAAAAGGGGAATTCATAAAAAGGTTAAGGTAACTACTAATATAATATAATAATAAAAGGTTGATTTTGATCCTCTTGTCTCCCTTTACCCCTCTCATATGACCACTTGGATGAGAAAGAAGCATATTAGCAAAGTAAAAAGCTCACATACCATAGATTGAGTCTATTGTTTATATATCTCACTCACCTTGTCACTCTTGAGATTAGAATGACACAACTTGTAATTTCACTCTCTCTAGACATCCTTTGTATTAACTTCTTGACATTTTTATCCTAAACTCCTTGTCATTCTAATTGTATTTAGACTTTGTTTCTCCAAAATTTCACATTTATTAGTTCAGTGTCTCAAAAATTGAAAAATCTATAGTGATCTCAAAAATGTTAAATGTGAATCAAATTAGTCATTTCTGTGGTCAAATTAGTCTCTATCAAATATTATAAAACATGTTAAAAATGATTAATTGGATCAAACTGATATACGTGAAAATTTTGATGGACCAAAATAAATATTTACCTGTATTTATTTTAAATTCTAATGAATATTGATAAGCAATGAATAAATAGATGATTGTATGATTTTGGTTATAGGATATCATCAATTGGAGGACAATGAACCAAACTATTGGAACAAACTAAGGCATCATATTGAACCATCACTTGTGCAGTTAGGGCAATTATCAGGGCTATCTAGTTTCCGAGCACTAGATCAAAACTCATGTTTTTTAAGGGCATCAAGAATGTCTGCAACAACAAAGTTGATAACAGACATTATGGTACATTCAGGAACAATAACAAGTACACACATTAATATTAGTGGAACCAACCCACCTAATGTTCTTCATCAAGACTTAGCCTATGCTTCTACTTCTGTGTTCAGTTATTTTGTAGATGTTGTTGAACTTGATGGTGGAGTTTCATCTAACTATGATTATGTAGTTAAGGATGTTGAGACTGTGATTTCTGCTTCTCATCATGATATTGGATTCAAAGTTTGGAATTTAAATAAGGTTGGTATTTTGGCTTTTATGCAAAGTTTAAGGGCTTTTGTGGAAAAGGAAGAGAAAATTCTTAAAGAAAAAGATCAGAAGTGGGAAGAGATTGCAGCCTCTAAGAGGGTCAAAGACAAAGAGACAAAGGAAGGTGAGACTTCAACCAAATCCAAAAAGGACAATGGCAAAGGAATCTTAATTGAGCATTAGAGTGAGTTGGGCTATATGTTTGTATTTCATGCATATGATTTAATTGGAAAAGACATCTCTAGTACTAGAGAGACCAATTGTTGTTTTTATCTTTTATATGTAAGGATAAAAATATTATCACATTACATTTAAATGATAAAAATACTACATCATACTATTTTTTTATTTTATTTCTATATATTTCTCTATCCAATACCGAGAAGATCTTGATTACTTTAGTCCAAGACTGTGTGATAGGTTTTCTTCCTTAAGGGTTTGACAAATTACCTATAGGATTCTTCACTAATAATTTTGTGTGATTTCACTTTCAACCAGTTTTGGATTATGGTTGATGTATCTACAAGTCTCAATTTATAGAGTTCAATTAGTTTTTCCTTTGTTTTTCTGTTTCAATTGTTTGTCACCTTTTTTATATTAATTGGATAAAGTTGGAGAGATGAAGAAGCAAAGAGGAAAGCGTCAAGGATGAGGAGATTGTGATCAAGCTACTCTCATGCATAAATTTGTCCAAGAGAGGAATAAACTTATTTTATTAATGTCAATAATGTAATTGAAAAATATAATTATAAGAAAATATGGCATAAATTCAACATTATTGAGATTTTGTAACATGATATGATACCTTAATCAAAAGAAAATATATGTATGAGATGGTTAATGTCTATTGTTGTTTAACGGTTTCCAATTGAAAATTGAGTCAGACAACTACGACCGAAACTTATACCGATTTTGTTTTTAAGTTCAATTCCTCTAAAAACCTTACAATTTAGAAGTTGTAGAGTTGGTTTCAAACCAATTTCAAAATCTTAAGATTTTAAGAGTTTTCGAAACTACGATTGCATTTGCTATTTAAAACCTTAGAAGCAACATATTAAATTACCATCTAATAATTATGTTTTCTTAATATATCTTTCTAAGTTGGATGGAGAAACAAAAGAAAGTTGAAAACTTTACGTTGGAATGGGATCACTTAGCAGTTCCACCATGTAGGTGTAACTAACCCCACACCTTGCACGATTTTAATTTAGGGATCGTCGAAAAAGATAGTTTTAGGTTTATGGATGGCCTACTTTTACATAATTTCTCAATGTGCGAGCTACATACACACTTTTAATGTTAGTGGTATGTGGAAAAAATGTATGCACGCATATGAGTTTCATTTAATGTTACTGTATTATCAATTATTTATGTTTTATCATTGTTGATTTTTCAAACAATAATATAAATATACAATGAATAATTTGTTGATTGTGTATAAATAATTATATTGATATTGAATAAATATTACACTCCTAAAAAAATTAGGATAGCTGCAATTGACTTTAAGTGGATGGACATGGAGTGCCATGTCTAGATTATCTATTCCAGTAATGTCCATGCATTAAATAAGTCATGGTTACATGTTAAATTTAGTAGAAGTTTCAAGTTTGGTAAGAGGAACTAAACAAACCATAGCCCATTTTCAAACTCCAGATACAGTACGTGGATCACCTATGAGCTAGTGTGAATGATTATGTAATGGTAGACGATTCTTTGCCACTAAATTCGCAAATAAAATTAATTATATGAGATGAAGCTCCAATGATACACAAATTTTACTTTGAGACAATTGATAAAAGTCTTGGAGACATAATAGATACAACAAAAAATTGCTCAATTTTATTCGAAGGAAATGTTGTAGTTTTTGTAGGTGATTTCACACAGATGTGGTTAGTCGTTCCAAGATGTAGTCGTTCATATATTGTATTTGCAACAATCAATGCATCTTACATTTGGTATTAATGTGCAATTTTAACTCTTACAAAGAACATGTGCCTACAAAATCATGGCAATACAACAAGAAGGTATCAATTCTCTGAATGGATACACGTGGGGTGAGAAATTATCTAAGTTAGATAATGGTTGTGCTGAACTTGATATCACAAAAGAACTTTTGATTCTTGATTTTGATAACTCAATTGATGTCATAGTGTCTAGCATCTATCCAAACCTACAAAATCACTACAAGGACAAACAATGTGTACAGTATAGATCAATACTTTCATTATAAATTAAGTTTGTTGGTCAAATCAGTGAATATGTTATCTATGTGAATTTGTTTTAATTGTCATTAAATTTTCATTTCTTCAATATAATAGATTTATTAAAGTTATACTAATAAATGTTCTAACCTATAACTATAAGTGAGGAAAATGAACTTGAGTTCAGGTTCAGTTGATATATGTGATGCTAATGAAAGTGAAACATTCAATATATTAACTCCTAAATTTCTAAACTCACTTACAACCTCGGGTCTTCCCGGTTATAAGATCAAGTTGAAAGTTGAAACTTTAATAATGTTATTGAGAAAATTAGTGACCAATCTGAAGGATGATGTAATAGTACAAAATCGGTTATCACTAAAATGAGAAATCATGTACTTGAAGCAAATATGAAAAATATTGAAAATATAATATATACTCCTGAGATGTTAATGCCTTCATCACAATCTCCATGACTTTTCAAGCTTATCAAAAGAGAATTCTTCATAATTGTTTCATATACTATGATAATCAATAAATCTCAAGTCATTAGAAAATCTAGGGTTATATTTACCAACACCAATATTTTGGCATGTGTAGCTATTTCAAGAGTTCAAAGAAAAAATGATTGAAGATATTTATACATGATAAGGATGATCAACCATTAAAGAAAACAACAAATATGGTTTATAAAAAAAGTTTTCCAAAATCTCTAACATGTATTTTACAACTTATTTTACATCGTCTTCCAAACTTTTATTCGTAGCAATTATTTATATAAAACATTTAACATCATCTCATTCTTCGACAAATCTACATCAACAATCAAATACATAAACATCATATTTCATAGGTAACCTCAATAATATTTTCATTAGTAAATTATATTTTTTCTTTAAATAAATTAATATAAAATATATTGTCACTTGTGCGAATGCACGAGTATCCTACTAGTTGTATCATTAAAATGAATTTTCATTGTTATCCATATCATCAAGATCAATAGGACTTTATGTTGGCAGCTGAAGTAATATAAAATATATAGTTCAAGTTTAGTAAGAGATAGATAAATTCTATTGTAGATATAATGATTAAAAATTATACCATAAATCATTAAATTTAAATATTTTAGATAAATCATATAACAAATAGTGAAATTGAAACAAATACAAACTATAGAATTCAAGTGTGTGAATAAAATGGTGCAAGTTTTCCCACACAAATTATAAGAACGCATTATTATATATGAGTGAATGTTGATGATAAAATATTAATAAAAGACCGATCAATATAGCATAGATAAGTCACACTAATCAAAATAAAATTAGAAATAAATATAATACAAAAGAAAATGAAAATCAGGATAACTCCTATTATAAAAAAATAAAAAAATGGTAGAATGATGTATTAGTGATTTTGGAATTCAATTATTAAAAACAAGAATATGGGAGGAAAGATACCTCACCATCGTCAAAAAGTAGAGATTATCTTTATTAATAGAGAGAAAAATGTAATTTTTACATCCAGTTTAAGAATAAAAATATTATTGTAAATATATAAAATGACATAAATATTATTTCATTTTGAATTTTGCTTTATTTTACATAGTACTATACTTCTCTTTCCGGTAATAAAGAAGAATGAGCTATCAAGATGAGTTTTGATTCCCAAGGTTGTTTTGTTTCGCACTACCCTTTAATGCATGTAGTAGATGCTTCACCTTGACTACCTTCTCCATTACTAATATATATGGCGGTTTCCGTTAAGACTTATCAATAAACTGAAAATGATTTTGAAACACTATAAATAATTGTTGAAGTCAATGTTAGTTAAGTGGTATAAATTTTTATTGGATCTTTAAATAAATTAAAACATCAAAAATTTGATTTATATAAGTAATACTTAATTGTTACGAATAACATGCATTCACACATTATTAAAGGAATTAATTATTTATCAAATATAAAGAGAACTCTTGATTATACTAAAAAAAAGTTGAAACAAGAATTTTATATAATTGCGATAAAGATAATTTAACTGGCATGCAGGTCACCATTTTGAGTTCACACTACACAATGTTGGAATCATCTTGGAGTAGAAATGGAAGGCACGTGACTTAGAGATTAATCCAATAAGAAACTTTTTTTATTTCTAAAAAAATATGATTAAGATTAAGAAAATAGATCAAAACTGAAGTAGCTCAACCTACATATAGTATGAAACAAAAACATCCATATTTGCAAAACAAGACACTATTAAAAAAATCATATGTTAACCGTCTTCGTAACGTTTATGCAACCATCCTTCAAAAGAAAAACTTGTGCAAGGTGATATTTGAAAAATATGTATATGTTGATAATGCAATTTTTTTTACACTGTTACTGTATTAATTGTCATTTATATTCAATTATTATTAATTTTTAAATAAAAATAATACAAATGAATGATAAATAATGTACTATATATAAATTTTTATACTATGAATTCATAGATTTTGCACTAATATTAATATTAAGAAACAATAAAAATATAATTTTATAATATAAAATATACCTCTTTAAATACGTATCTATATTTTTTTTTCTCTTATCCTCCGCATGTAAAAAAAATCAAGTCCATTAAATTGACACCACCGCCACACAATTTCAAATATGCCATAAGTGTGTTAGGGTGAATGTTTAGAAAACTTGATTTTCAAAGAATTTGATTTTATAAAAATTAATTTTAATTATGATTTAACTTAAACTGGCATGCTTTGATATTTTATTTAAAAATCATGTTTGGCTGGAAATTTTACTGTGCAATTTTCAAAGGATTATGAAATCTATAAAAAGTTTACTTCCTCCAACTTGAAATGTGAATGTTTGTTTGAGAGTTAAATTTTGAAGGAACAGATAAAAAAGAGAAAACACATATGTTGTCCTATAAATAGTGTCAGTTCATGTGTCATTGTTGTTGATTGATTGAAAAATGTATTTAAGTTAAAATTTTAATAATTAAGTATTTCACTAATCAATCACAAAACAATGACACATGTAGTAATACATTTTTTAAGAGTTATCTCATAATTATATTTCATGACTCTAAAGTCTTCCATTTTTTCTTCTCTTCTTTTAAAATTCAACTCACGAACTAATATTAAGGCTTTAAAAATGATTATGTATTCAAACATGTTTGCATGAATTGCAAATCATGTAGGTTTAGAAAAAATGTATATACAGATAGTATATGAGTTATATATATTTTTATTGCATCACTCATATTTTGTTATCATTAATTCTTCAAAAATATATTACGAATGGATGATGAATAATATATTAAATATATAAACGTTTATACACTCTTTTAAAAATGATTATAGGGGTTGCAAACAACAAACAAAGACACTAAGGTTCCTTCATGATAAGATCATCGTATAAATTTGCCCAACAATTTAACAAGAGCAAGAAGCATTGGACACATCTTCTTAATCACCTTATCAACAAGAAAGACTTTAGGCTTAAGACAATTACGTACCCCCTCTCACTTAACTTGCTATCCTTACGAAAATTATATTCCTTCATGTCAATTTACTTAAAAATGAATTAAGTAAATTAGAAGTCATAAAATTCAATTTAATCAAACTATATGCATAAAAAATAATGACTTTGTTCGGCAAAATTAGTTTATAACTGTATAGGTAACTTATTAAACAAGATCTATTTGGTAAAACTAGTTGAAATTTAAAAAATGACTAAAAAATATAAACAATATTTATTTAGTTACTTATTAATGAAATCATTATTAATTGAAATAATTAAATACATAAATAATTTAAAATAAAAAAATTGCAATCCTTTATTTTAATATTTTATTGATAAGTAGATATCCGATATTTTTATTTATTTAGAGATAAGATTAAACAACAAAAAATAGGCTTTTTAGTTTGAGGTCTTTCACTTTTTAAGCGATACTTCAAGTAGTTTTCTGAAAAATAACTTCAAAACACTACATGCTTATTTTTTTAAACTTATAAGCCCCTTCAATTTTTTGTTTACCAAACCATTCTAGAAATTTATTGACTAAGTGAGAAAATTACAAGTTGTTTTGAAAAATTATAAGCTCGCATTGCCTAATAATATCACTATCAATGATATTGATTGTATTTCCAAATTTGTGAATGGGGAAAACATGATATCATTTAAACCTACACAAGAAAGTTTAATTTCAATTGGGTAAATGATAAACTCCAAAAGAAAGAAAAACACTTTTCTGTTTTTGACGGAACAAAATGACCATGTAGTTTCGTATAAAAAGGGAATGAAATATAACTAATTTCATATCATGAAGTGTATTTGTTATGTCTAGCATAGTATAAGCGTGATTATGCATGAGTCATGTTTACTCATGCTTCTCAAACCCAACTCTTAAAACTTGGTTTTCATATATTTTCTTTTTGTTCACAAAATCCTCATTCTTCAACGTCTCCAAAAAATGTGAGTCCTCCTCACTCTTCAATCTTGGACAAAAATGAGTCACTAGATTTGGATTAAAGTAACAAAAACATATTTAGAGTTTACCTACTAATGTTATCTTTGTCCTCACTTCTAATTTTGATTTTGCTTAGATTCGGAATAAATCCTACATAGATACGATCCCTCTGTGTACTAGAAATAACTAACCAAATAATAACATACTATTAAGGTAACAAGTTAACAATTAATACAAACCTATAATCATACCTCTCCTATTAAGGAAGTACAAGAATTCAAATATTGGTCTTTGATGTTGCATAAATATTTTAAGTCCCATTTGCTTACCTTAATGGTGGATAGTGATGGCAATGTGTTTGGATGGGTCTAGTAGTATATTACTTAGATCCACGCTTTTGTTTCATTATTGGACCCAGATTTGCTTAGACTCGTGACAATACTTGTTGGGTTTGCTACCTACAGGTCCTTGGGTATTCAGCGAATTTGCAAACACTCACAAATTCAAAAATATTAAAAATAATTGTGAAAAACTTACGTAATTGTGTTTTTGTTTCCTAGAATCTTATATACTATTTAATCAATTAACAAGAGAAAAATTATAAAATATAATTTAAATATTTAAACATAATTTAAATTATCTATTAAACATGGCTCATTTTACTCAAACAAACATATAAAAACAAAGTCATTACTTCAATATTATGATATAAAATTGATTTAGTAAAACTGTTTAATCAACCTAACATTAGATTATGCATGTGAATTAACAACATAGGATCATATCACACTCCTTAACAATATAACATCATTGTTTAACAGCATAACAATCACATTTATGAATTAACAAGATATTACAATTATGGATTAACAATATAAAATTACAATCATGATTAATATGATATTACAATTATGTTGTTATATATATATATGAATGAATAGCGGATCCAATTATCCACGAGTTTAGGTACCTCATTACTCGGACTCAGACTCATCCGATACTGCATCTCAAAATCTCAAGTCTCATATGTGAGTACTCATTAATCCAAATATCCATTGTCATCCCTAATGGTGAAACAACCTATCATGAATGTATTACATTTATTTTTAATACTAGTGTATTGACAGATATTATATATCTACCCATTTATATTTATATTGTTTGAGCTTGAGTTTACACAATCTATATACTAAAATTTTCACAAAAGTATGAACATTATAATCTAAAATCATTTTTTATTGAAAAATCAAAGAAACATAAACGAGGTATAGAATTATTTTTAACACTTTCAATAATCATCCAATAAACTTTTCTTTGTTCTAAAACTTTGAACAATTTTTTTATACAACTAAAGATATTATCTCACTTTATGAATAATGAACTAATTCTTTTTAGGTTGTGTTACTGTTTATACTAACAAGTGTCATTAACTCTTAGAATCCTTATTTACTTCACCAAGTGACTTTCAATCATTTTCTTTCCTCCCCAACTTTTTTTATCCATTTTATAATCCCTTACCAAAATTGTATATTACATTAAATAGTTTCTTTTACAAAAATACATTTGTCAAAACAATTAATTAAATGAAAAGAAAAAGAGAGAAATACTAAAAAAAAAAATTGTAAGTATTACTTAATGTTGTTATCTAGATTCAACCTAGTTGGGAGAAAATTAAAATATTTCAAAAGAAATTAGTATTTTTCTATCAAGGTAATAAGATATCATTATTTATATAAAAAAATATTAAATATATTTTTTCCTTCACATGAATTTCTATTAAAAGTGTCATGTAAAAAGACTAGAAAGAGTAATTTTTATTGTATTAAAAAGAATATTTAAAACAAAAATATGTGTTCACAATCTTTTTCTTCAACCCATTCTTTTTATTTTTGAAAAAAAAAACTAAAAATAAAAGAGAATAAAAACAAGAAGAAATCACAATCACATGCTTGGAGTGTATAAATAGAAGGACCAGTATAACAAAGGTGCGATCAGAGATCTGCGATAGAGACCATACAGAGACGCGACTTTCTCGCCGGAAAACAAAGCCCGACCATATTTTCCGGCGAGCTTGCTCCACCACGAGTATGAGCAATCACCGCCGGAGAGGCAGCAAAGGTAATCAGAGAAACAACGGAGGCACCGGCGGCGGAGGAAAGATGAAGGCCAAGAAATTCGAACGGCGTTTGTTGAGGTTTGAGGAGTTGCCGGAGTATTTGCAAGATAACGAATTCATCTTAGAACATTACCGATCGGAATGGCCTGTGAAGGATGCTTTATGGAGCATTTTCTCATGGCACAATGAAACTCTAAACGTTTGGACGTAAGATCAATTTGTTATCTGAATCTTCAACGATTTGTTGCTTGTTACAGTGTTTGATGTTTATTTTTTGGTGCGGTGATGTTTGTTTTTTCTGGTGCAGACACTTGGGAGGGTTTCTGATATTTGCAGCGATGACGTTGATGAGTTTGACGGCGGTTACGACGGCGGAGCTAGGGCTCGGAGGCTTTCTCTCGAACTTGTACAGGTACATGTTTGTTTAGGACTTATCCGTCATTTCATGTTGGGAACTAAGTAAGGATATCTTTTTGGAAATGATTTAAATATTTATTTTATTTTCGACTATTCTGTTAATTGATGTTGAGATGAAAACATATTTTAAAATTGCACTATCAAATAGACTTATGTAAAAGGGTATGTTAGTTCTTGTATCTGGAATATGATTTTTGATTACTACTCTCATTACCGATTAATTTTTGAGATTTCTTTTGTTATAAAATGT
Organism: Lupinus angustifolius; assembly: GCF_001865875.1. Taxonomy (NCBI): domain Eukaryota; kingdom Viridiplantae; phylum Streptophyta; class Magnoliopsida; order Fabales; family Fabaceae; genus Lupinus; species Lupinus angustifolius. The sequence goes on from NC_032022.1 coordinate 83,133, forward strand.
ATATCTTAAGATGCTTTATTATGTGGGGAAGATGAATGACGTAATGTTTTGTGGTGGGACCAGAGCACGGGCTATGGTTTCGTTTGGAACGGAGAAGGAGATAAATGGCTCTGAGATTGACAGCAACACATTCCAGGTTTGTTAATTTCTTTTTTGAATGAAGACACTGATTTAAAGAACACATATAAAATATATATTGAAAATATAACCTCTATTATTTAATGAATACATTACCATATTTTGTTTTGAAATTTGTACCTGTCCATTACTTTTGTCCTGATGTTATGGAATTACACAATCTCCCCACACGTTAGTCACTTGGTTTGTATAAGAGACTAACGAACAACTTTTGTCAATACCATAGGTTATCGTGTAATTTCAATGGAGAATTTTATTTTTATTAGCTATATTAATATTATATGCATTAGTATATATTTTTATGTCTAAAGAGAGAATCAGAGATCTATTTATTTATTTGTTAATGATTTTAATTATTAAAAAAGTTTGGTTATTTTTTTAATATTATTATCATTGGTTATCCTGTTATTAACATATTCAATTTCTTGTACTTGTTAACTTTACATTTCCACACTTTATAATATAATTGTTGAATTGATAGTGTAATTAAATACATCAAAATTGTTCAGACAAAAAATGAATACATCAAAATCAAACTCTTAGTTGTTTTATGATTTTTAAAATGTAAGATGTTTTGGAAGTTGTAATGGCGAAGTTAGGTAGGATTTAATAAAAGGGTCTAACGATGTCCATTCAATTCTGATTCCAAGACTTTGCTGATAAGTGGGCCATCTTAACCCATTTCCACGTGATCTGTGCCATGTTATAGTTAATATACGCATGACCAAAAGATATAGAGGAATTTGTTCACTCCCCAATTTAATTAAATACAACTTACTCTAGTTTTAATATCTCAAAAATATTCTCATTCTCCTCCACTCTTTACCCATTTAACCCAAAGTTTGGCCTTTAAGTAAGCATCACCATATTGCATTTCCCCAAACATACCAACAGATAAAGATAGATACGCTTATGCCTCCCCTTACTTTTGCCACGGATTTATTTATGATATATTTGTGAGTCGAGTTTTGAAGAAAAAGTAAGAGAAATTAAAGGTTTGAGAACATTAAAATACACTAATGAAATGACTTTGAAACATTTCATTTCCTTTCAAAATGTAACTTGCAAACAGATCCTTAAGAAAAAAAAGTTATTTGCCCATAGGAATATGAGGAATGGGAATGAGTAACAATAATAACACTGCCACTTTTTAGAGGTAGAAGAGAATGAAAGCTTGAAACCATTTTCATTTCGTTTGTTGAGTCATGATAGTTATATTTACACATTTGTGACAACTCCTGATAATAATTTTTGGTAACTTATGCATTTGGTATAACTTTACATCCTTGTGACTGTGTTCATGGGAAAGAGTGGGGGTGTGAGTTATGAGTATGGATACTCTCCATTAATAACTACGAAAATACAATTTTTTCACTTAATTTTAAGGATCAAAATATTATTATAAATTTAATTTAAAAAAATATAACTATCATTTCATTTTGTTTTTATGTAGGATTTGACTGATTCATGACTTATAAGTAAGGTGAAGAAAGAGAAGGGTATTTTTGAGATTTTAAGATTTATGGGGGTGTGAGTTATAAGTAAGGGAAGAAAGGGAAGGGTATTTTGGAGATTTTAAGGATTTATGGGGGTGTGTTTAATTAAATTTGGGGTGTGAAAATTCATAAAAAAAATAAAGTCAAAATGGTGTGAGTTGTGTTCTTATACATAAAATACATATATGGGTTATAGCAAATTAATTAATCCTTATACTGAGTTACTAATATTTTGTAATATATTCCTTTTATTTCTCCTTAGTTGAAAATGACATGATAAGAAAATAAAGACTAAATCTGTGATTTGAAAGCCTGGTGCCAGTACATTGGTGTGTTCGTCAGTTCTCCTTAAGTTGTTGCGCGAATAATGATTTCTGGAAAGCTTTTTTCTGAAGATTTATTTTTTGGAAAGTTTTGAGCATGTTAATTAACATTTAATCTTATTTTTATTTAATTTAAAACTAAAGTAACTAGTGTTGTGAGGGATCAGTATTCTATGTTTAAGTCTTTTATTTGTTTTGGTTGACATATCTCAGAAATCTTTTTATTCATTGTCTATGTATAACAGCCTAACATGGTTAATTTTAATTTCTAAGTAAAAGATGCATCTTGATGAAAACTTTTTTTTTACTAAGGGTTTCTCCTCACCTTATGTCTCTTTCGGGGTTTATAATTGCCCCTCCCAACAAGTATCGTTTACAGGAATCGAACTTTGACCTTTTGGTCATCCTGAGAATCTAGTGGTACCTTATCCCACTAGACCAACATCTTGTGAGAAAACATTTCCTTTGAATAACTATATTAAAAGAACAAGTCACCAAGGCATGTTTTATTATGCCTTTGCACCGAAAGTTAATGTTTTACAAATTGAATTGATGAGGTGAATTAATCTTGGTTCCGTTGGTTCAATTGATTAACTTTGGAGTTCAGTGTGATTAAATTGTAGTTGTACCAAAAAATGCTTGAACCAAATATATAAGCTGTTTATGGTTCAACTTATTTAACCTAACATGTTTTATTTATCTCATGTCATTTATTATGTAAAAGTTATAACTTATAAGCAATAACTTCTCCTACACGTTTACTTTCTTATGCCATCAACATTGCTTGCAAGTTTACGCATCCATTTTGATAGGAGGAAATCAAGGAGTGTTTTATGAAAAAAATATACTGAATGGAGCTTTTCTTTTACAAAAAAACTGGCTAGTGACACTTGATCTGATAGATTTGGGACCAAAAACATGTCTTGCTCAAGTTAGAGCTAGATGTTTGACTTTGTGAGAATATCTATTTGAATTCATTTAGTAGGTTGAGATTTTTATGCACCTTGTTAAATCAAGGGTAGACACATTTGTTCACCTATAGACAAAAATAATTTTAGAAACCTTATCCAAATTCATGAATAGTGTAATATGTTTCCTGCATAGCTAATTTAGTAGCACAAACCTAGATATCTGACAAGGAAAGAAATAGTAAAATCAAATTCCTTTATTTTAATGATGAACTATATGAGAGCTCTAAACTTAAGCAGCTAAAGTAATTCAATTAAAAATTGTACACTGATGAATTGTCTTTTTCAGGATTCACATTTGAGGCACATTTTGGAGCCATTCATATTCCATGAGCTGAAAGAATATGGTGGAGAAACACTTCCTAGATGGCCATGGTTTGTTTTCTTAGCTGGAGGAATGGGCTGCTTGGCTTGCAGTTCTCTTTCCCATCTTCTCGCCTGCCACTCCAAACGCTTTAACCTCTTTTTCTGGCGTCTCGATTATGCCGGAATTTCTCTCATGATAGTCTGCTCCTTCTTTGCTCCAATTTACTATGTCTTTTTCTGTAATCCTTACATAAGGCTATTCTACTTGACTTCAATATCTGTGCTTGGAGTCCTTGCCATCATAACGCTTCTTGCACCGTCACTTTCGACACCTCGATTCAGACCCTTCAGGGCAGCTTTGTTCCTCTCTATGGGATTTTCGGGTGTCATTCCTGCAGTCCATTCCCTTGTCCTCCATTGGGGTCACCCGCATATTGTCCTAGCACTTGCATATGAGCTTGCTATGGCAATTCTATATGGCACAGGAACTGTTTTTTATATTACTAGAATACCGGAACGATGGAAGCCTGGAACATTTGATATTGCAGGGCACAGCCATCAGATTTTTCATGTTTTCGTCGTTCTTGGGGCACTTGCACATAGTGTCGCTACACTAATGCTAATGGAATTTCGACAGGGATCACCAGCGTGTTCATTATAATCAACTCACATAGTGTAGCATTCAACCGTTGGAAGCAAAACAAGTGGTTAGCATCATGTATTGTTGCTTGTTCCTGTTGTATGAATTGCATTATAATTCTAGGAAGAAATGTGTAGCTAATTTAATGATTGGTCACCTATTATTGTTTTATAAATTGATTATTCTATTATAATACATGCTGGCCTAATGTGCTGTTAAACTTACTCTTTTAATTCCTTTAAAGCAGAGACTAGAGATGAAAATATACTAACAATTCAGATATAAGTAAGAAAATTTATTGAACCAAAATAAAATTGAAGATACTTTGGTGTACAATGTACATAAAGATGTATACATAAGAGTTACTGCTACAACTTGAAAAGCAAAACACCAGGCCAGAAAAATGATACCTTATTATTGTCATACAACCTAGTTCACCAGAAGTATTAAGACCTCGAAGCTACATTCAATTTTTAATAAAGCAAAAAATATAGCAGAAAAAGATTAAAACAACTTAAAACAAATTGCTAAACAGCTACACAACTTCCAAAAAAGGAGCAATATCTTGTTATATCACTTTATGTGTCATTTGGTGGATGAAAGGGGATGAAATATATGTTAACTTTATATTTTTTACCAATGGGGATGAAAGGGTTTGTGGTTACCTCTTTTCGTGGATGAGACAAGAATAATGCAAATAACTGCAATGAAGTCGTCATCAATGTTTTTTAGAGGGAAAACATAAAAAAAACAATTTAAAAATAATGATTGATTTGCTCATAGAGAAAAATCAAGTTTGAGAGTCGGTTACGGATGAGGAAGGTGTTAGACACCTAGTGTTGTCCATTATAAAAACGGTACCTAAATTAATTACGTAGATATTCGTTCAAAACATATTCAACTATCGCACATTATTAAATAAAAGAGAAAAAAACCAAAACCAAAAACAAATTATTAATTTTTTTTGTCCGACAAGGAAGTATCTGCTTCTACATATCTCTAACTGCAATAGAAAAATTAAGGTCATGTAGCTCATTCAGAAAATAGTTGATTGATTGATATGTTTTTATTTTATTTTTTATTTATATAAAGTTAACAAGATAAGATAGCGCGACAAGACACTAATCCTAAAGTGGAGTTACCTTACCTTACTTTTGACAATATAAAGTATCGCGACAAGACACTTAGCCTATAGTGAAACTACTTTAGTCACTTATAAAATTATTTGAAAAATTAATAAGACAAGTAGCACGACAAGATACAAGGCCTATATGAGGCTATCTTACCTTGCTTTAGACAACATAAAGTAGTGTAACAAAACACTCACCTATAGTGCACTATTTTACATTGTTTTTGAAAATTATTTAAAAATTTATCAAGGTAAGGTAACACGACAAAACACAAGGCCTATAGTGAGGCTATCTCACATTGCTTTAGAAAACATAAAGTAATGCGACAAAACACTCAACAAATAGTGCACTACTTTATATTGCTTTTTAAAATTATTTTTAAAATTAACAAGATAAGGTAACACGACAAGATAGAAGACCTATAGTAGGCCTACCTCACTTTGCATTAGACACCATAAAGTAGTATGACAAGACATTCGTCCCATAGTAGACTACTTTACATTACTTTTTAAAATGAGATTAAAGAAATGCTAAAAGAATTACATTAGTAAGGTAAAATCAAGTCTTATTTCAAATAAAGAGGACCCATAGTGGTAAGTTCAAACAACAAAAAGAATTCACTAAAATAACATATACATAAAACAACTAATACAAAAATTAACTAGAAACATTTTTTTCCTATAACAACTTAAGGCATTGAAGTTATAACAAAGCGTTATATTGGAAATGACATATGAACAACTATTATAGAGAAAGAAAAACAACTAAAATGCCGACCCACTAATTTCATGTGTATTTTAAAAAAAAGTTTTGATAGCATTTTGAATGGGTGAGCATCAGTCAGATTAGGACGAGTTAAGGCTTGTTCTTATACGGTCTAAATGTTGGTCGGGTTATTTTTTTGAATTCAGATCTAAACCCGAAGCTAACCCGACCCTAAATATCGAGTGTGTTAACCATTAAACTTGAACCTGACCCTAGACCCAATTAAATATAATGCATACTCATTTTAGATAAAGTCTTCTCAATATTATTTATTATTATGAATATGTAATTTGACATATAAAATGATATATGTATATATATATTATTAATCATATGTATATATGATGAAAAATTAGAGAATCAATAATATTTTCGACCAAAAATGTGACATTATTCTATACATATTTGAATAGAGATACGTACAAACATGATGAGTGAGTAAACATGAGACAAGTCAGAATGAGTCGTGCTTGGTATCTATCCGACCTGAAATCTTGTCCGAGTCTAATATTTGAACCCGAACCCAGCCCTAGATCCAATGAGACTCGACCCTATTTAGACCCGATCATAATCGAGTCGTACCAAGTGAATGGGTAAAGCCAAGTCCTGCTCGCCCCTAATATGTAGTGGTTTTGTGCATAGGACATGATGTCCAAATAGCAATGCCAAATAAAGAATGAGAATGAAACCTTATGCAATAATGATGGGTAATATTTTCATAGACAGAAGGATCACCTATATTCAATCAACAAAACATCCAATATTATATGGTAAAAATATTTTGGTTTTATATGTTAGGAAACATTAAAAAAAATATAACACTTGCATATCTTATGCACTTTTTTTATCCAAGGAATTCTTGTCTAATAAGTGCAAAATCAGGTTAATGTCTTAAGGTGCAAGGTAGAGTCAATCCAAAAAGAAAACATTCAAGCGTGAACAACAAAATAATAGATGAGTACTTTTCACAGCTTGAATAAATTAGATGGAGAAGATGAAACTTGGGATTAAGGGGAGATCTCTTCTTTGGTTGCCTCTTCTTGGACAGCTACCTCCCCTTTTTTGAATTAGGGTTGCCTCCTCTCTAGATTAGTATTGATGTGTGTGACAATGTTACTAAAAATGATTATAAGGACATGGTAAATTAGGGTTGTTGCATGGGCCACAAGTAAGCTCAGTTCTCTCATTCTTTTAAATTTTATCAATTCTTAATATCTTTTAATCATTTTATTAAAACGTTTTAACTCCGGTCAAAACTGGATGTTCACAATTGTCTCTCTTTACTTATTTCTTACAAGATAACCAGAGTAATGAAAGTTATTCAAGTTATCATGGTGAGAAAGAAGTAAAGATAAGAAAGACCAAATTTCAACCGAGAAATAATATTGGTTGAAAAGATCTCTAACATACGTGAAAAGCATAAGGTCGAAGTTAGTGGTTAAGATATCACAAGTGACAAGTGTGATGCTTCATATTGTGATAAATGAGACCACTGAAGATCAAAGATACAAAAAGAAGATCATTAGGGGTCAAAGGTGCAACATGAGACCACCAGGGGGCTAAGTGAAATGATGAGATCACTAGGGGTCAAAAGGAACAACACGAGACCACTTGGAGGTCAGGTGCAAAGATGAGACCACTTGGAGGTCAGGTGCAAAGATGAGACCACTAGGGGGTCAAAAGGCACAACATGAGACCACTGAGGCAGGTGCAAAGATGAGACCATTAGGGGGTCAAAGGCACAACAAGAGACCACTAGGGGATCAAAGATACAACACGAGACCACTGAAGGTCTGAGTGCAAAGATGAGACTATTGAGGGTCAAAGGCACTAGACGAGACCATTGGGGGGCCGAGTGAAAATATGAGACCATTGGGGTCCATGTGCAAATATGAGACCGTTGGGGGTCGAAGGCACAACACAAGACCGCTAGAAGGTCTGTGTGCAAAGGTGAGACTGTTGGGGGTCAAAGGTACGATAGGAGACCACTAGGGGGTATGGCTGTAAAGATGAGAGCACTAGGGGGTCGAAGGCACAACACGAGACCATTGGGGACTAGGTGAAAATTTGAGACCGTTGGGCGCAGGGGGGGGTCAAAGGCACAACACGAAATCGCTGAGGGTCTGGGTGCAAATATAAGATCATTGGAGGGTCGAAGGCACAACACGAGACTACTGTGGGTCTTGGTGCAAAGATGAGACCGTTGGGGGGCAAAGGCGCAACATGAGACCATTGGAAGGGGGGGGGGGGCTGTGTACAAAGATGAGACCACTAGGGAATGGAAGGCGCAACACGAGACCAGTGGGGGTTGAGTGCAAATATGAGACCAATTGAGGTCGAAGGGACAACACGAGACCACTCGGGGTTTGGGTGCAAAGATGAGACCGTTGGGGGTCAAAGGCACAACACGAGACCATTTGGGGTCTGGATGCAAAGATGAGACCGCTGGGAGGTCAAATTTACAACTGGAGACCACTATGGGTCTAGGTTCAAAAGGGAGACTATTAGGGTCAAAGTCACAACACGAGATCACTAGGGGTCTAACTGCAAAAATGAGACCACTAGAGGGACAAAGACACAACACGAGACCATTGAGAGGTCTAGTTGAAAAGGTGAGACCGCTGAGGGGTCAAAGGCATAACACGAGACCACTTTGGGGGTCTGGGTGCAAATATGAGACCATTGAGGGCTCAAAGGCACAACACGAGATCATTGTGGGGTCGAGTGCAAATGTGAGACGATTGAGGGGTCGAAGATTAAAAATAATACCATTGGGGTCAAAGATATCACACGAGGCCACTAGGCAGCCTGAGTGCTAAGAAAACCATGGGAATACACAGACAATAAGGAATGGTGGATCACATGTAAAAAGAGACCACTATATGTTGAAGACTCTGGCCATGTATGCATATGACAATGTAAATGTTTTATGAGTAATGTGAATATGTTTGTAATGATGCAAGAGTAGTGAAATGATGTTTGTGATGATCCATGTATAATGGGTTACACATATGTGAATAACTTAATTATAATTATGAAGTTTGATTGATATGGAACATATCACTTCCTCAATAAGCAACAACTAATCAAGACAATATTGATCACATTCTCTTCCTTTTTTTTCATTATTTTTTGAATCTTGGAATCCCCCTTGAAGTATTGCATGTATTCCTTATGGAAAATGCATCATTTGTTTCTCGTCGATATACACTTCGAGACTTAGTTCCAATGAGTTTTGTTTGCCTAAATCACTAGTGAAAGATATTATCATAAGAGTTACCTCATTATGTAGTTCGAACATCATATTTATATAACTTGAGACTTATCTAGGTGAACATGCACACACAAATGTATAGTAGGAAAATGAATAAATTTTCGTTTATAATTTTAATAGGAAGGTTTAATAATATATGTGCTATGAGAGGTATTATAATTTACAAAATTTTGCCCAAGTATAAGGTAAATGCTTATTCATCAATTGATCTCCCGAGACAGCTGGATAACTTGACCGCTAAATTTTGTTTGATTCTTCCCACAAATTCTTACTCCTTTCCACTTTGCTCAAAACTTCTATGTTTCCCACTTTATTCACAAACATGTGAAGGATCTTGGTTCGCCCCTAGTGTGACAAACTCGCAATAAAAAATGCACTTTTATTGCTTTAACTTTTTCCTTGGTCCCCTTTTCGGATTTTCAACCTACCAGGCTTTCATTGATACCCTAGTTTTTGCTTAGGTCTCCCTTTCGGGTTTTCAACCTAACATGCCTTTTTTCTTTTTTTCTTCTTCCTTTTTAGGCATAGAATCTCTTAACCGCGTCTATGTTCACAAGTGTAACACCACAATATTTTCCAACTAAATTGCAACTAGATATATTTTTTTGATTAACTTTAACGATTAATCCCTAATTATTTGGGTTAATATTTAACATAATTATATCTCTAAATTATCTAGATATGCTATGTGGTTATTCTTTTTGAAAGTGCAAAGTGTCAAGATAACACTATTAGATTGCCTATGTTTTGATGAAGACAATGATTTAGTGAAAGCTTCAAGATAACTCAACAAATCAACATGCCAATGACTCAAAAGCTTCATGTCTAGACTAGAGTCACCATTAGTAGTCTTAGATATGTGTCTTAGTTATTGAGTCTAGGTTAGGTAAACCTAGATGCAAATCTCACAAGTTCTAAAAACAATCATATCATTTACATGAGACATGCCATCTAGATTATTATATGTTCATGCATTAATCATACATGTTATTTGTGCATCTTAGGCATAACATAATGGTAAAACATGTATAGTTGATAAGCATAACATATAGGTAGTTTACCATTTAATCTCTTAGCTAAAAAATATGTCAGTTAATCAATTAAGCAAGGTGTTAATCGATTAACGTGAAATCAGTTTTAACAGATAATTGAAAAACAAAATTCAGTTATTCTCAATAGCTCGTTAGTAGATTAAAAGGGCACTTAATCGATTAACTAGGCATCAAATAACTTTTCTATATAAAATGTGTTTTTACACCATGCTACGTACATTCATTCACTCATTTTTAGAATTGCTAAGTTGCATATTTATCGTGCTCATTGTGTGTCATATAGGCAGAGAGAAATGCATGTGAGATAGTGAGAGATAGTATCATGCTTAGGGTTTAAAATGGCATCCAATTGCATGTGATTAAATGTGTTCACATGATTCTTGCATGATTCTTGCATTTCTTTTAGAGATTTCGTAGGGTAGAAATTACATGTTTCTGCATAATTTTGAACTCATACATATTCTTGTTAATTTGTGAGATTTGTATAGGGTATATAGTTGGATCTTAATTGTAATATTTGAGCCATATTATGCTTTACAATACTATGTTTTTGTGATAAAGAAAGTCGTCTCTCGGTGTCTTACCACCAAAGCAATTCAGTGAGTCTTCACCAAGACTTAGAGGTCTTGACTCTTGAGTTTAGAACATATTCTTGGCTAGGGCTAGATCGTAAGAAAGGTTTTCTTAGGCGATTAGAGTAGTCAAACCAAGGTAGGGGTTCTTGGAATTCAAGAAGGGAGCGTCTAAGGTCTTGTATTGGAAGTGTGCATATAATATACATTCGTTTCAATATTAGTGAAGAAAATCTCCCAAGATCAGAAGGGAGACCTGAATGTAGTTTGCAAGTGGACCCGCAAACGAACCATGATAAAATTCCTTGTTGCAAGCTTTTTCTATCTCTTATCTCTTTACTTTTCAAGTTGTTTAATTGCCTATTTAGCTCATATTTTGAATTCTGTAATTCTTCCATATAGAGATTAATTCTGTTCAAATATATTTGATGTATCGTTTCTATAATATCAGTGAGTGGCTGTGCAAACAAGCCCTTCAACAACTTACTAGTTTGTGCAATTTAATAAATTAAGTCAGTGCTTTAATCGACTAACTTTATGTTTTACAGAATAAGGCTTTGGTGCTGTGAACACTCAATTTTTGTTCGGCCCAAATAAAGCCCAAAATGCTTAAATGGAAAATAATAGAATATATTTTACTTAATTTCGATTAATAAATAATAATTACAATCATGTATGGGGCAAATGATGAGAACAAGATTCTAAGAACGATCTTTTCTTGGTTGGTGTTTGCTTGTTTAAGGCCACGGTTTGTAGTGTTTAGGTTTGTGTTTGGATGTGTTTGTAAGATAACAAGAAATAGGCAGCGGATAAAAGAAGATGGACTAGGTTGAAGGGTGATATGGCGCCACAACAATGGAATGTTGATAAGCCGGGTGATGTTCGCCACAAGAACGTGGTTCTTGATAAGAACTTATAACCTTGGTTCAGCCAAGGAGTTTGGAGAGAAACTCTCAACAAGGATGACAATCCTCAATTTTTAATCAAAACTCAAAAACTATCTATTTCTCCATCCGAAAGTTACACTTATAGGAAAATAAAATTGTTGGTTTACATTGTTCCAACCGAAATATCCAAGGTAAATTCCTTATGGGAACTCCTAAAAGATTCAAATTACAAATAAATGAAAAACTTTGAATTCTATGAAAAGTCTTAATTGTTTGTAAAGACTAAGTCTCGGTTTCATTGCACTTTTGATGAGGAATTCGGCTCCCTTGGAGTTGTGGTCCTTATGAATTAATTGTCTTCATGATTCAATGTGAATTTAAATGCCTTGCACGAAAAAAGCACTTTGAGTTAATCATGAATGAATTAAAATGGTGGACGACACAACAACTCTCCATGCTAGGCTTTATGAGTTTGAATGTCTTGCACGAAAAAGCAACTTGAATTAATCATGAATGACTTAATGGTGGACGACACAACAACTCTCCATGCTAGGCTTTATGAGATGGGCGACACAATTAAGTATTGCAAGACTCTATGAGTTAATGGTCTTCTCAATGTGGTTTTGAATGCCTTGCACAAAAACATATCTTGAATTAATCATGCTTGACTTGATTAATGGTCTGGCACGAAAACTCCAAAGAATAATCAATCTTGAAGTGATTTAATGGTTGGCACAAATAAATCATGAATTAACCTCTTGCACGAAATACATCTCTTTGAATTAATCATGCTTGACTAAAAGTTAAGTCTTTGCACGAATTACTCCATGGAATTAACTACTCTTGACTTGCCTTGAATGAGTTGCACGAAATTCTCATGCCAGCTTTAATGGTGTTGACTGTAATTAATGCTCTTCAAAGAATCATTTATTCTTGATCCAATTTTGGCTCATTTGGGTTCACATCATAATAGAATATATTTTACTTAATTTCGATTAATAAATAATAATTACAATCATGTATGGGGCAAAGATAATGAGTAATAATTTTAAATTTAGGTTGATAAGGTCCCTAAATTTAAGTGCTTGGATTAACTGAAAATATAACAAATGTTAATGCTAATTTTATATCGATAAGGTTCCTATATCTAAGTGATTGGGTTAACCGCAAAATTCAAAATAATAAAAGTAACTAAAAAGAATTTAATTAAAATGGACTCTAAAAAGCCCACAGCCGTTTTTTTTAAGAAAATGGGATAAAAATAAACTTTATTATATTTTGCTTTTTCGAATTTCATTTAAACAAAAAATAAAATAAAAAGATAATTACTTTTCCATTTATTTTATAATTTAATTCGAATTTATGATAAATAAAAGATGACATATCATAAATATCCATTTTTTGAATTCCAAATAATCAATAAAAATGGGTTATTATTTTAATTTTTGGAAATATAATTTTACGATAAATTAAGCATAACCAAGAGTATTTTTTTTTTGTTGTTGAAGAAATTTGGATATGCAAGAAATAAATAATATAATGTAATAGAGTAATGATAAAGTATATAGAATAAACCAAGTCAAATAGGGTTGGGTAAGTGCCTATTATCAGGGGTTATGGGTTAGTTGTTTCTTTTATCTGTTAGGGTAGATTAGGTTAAATAGAATTATTATAAATAGGGGTTAAGGTTAAGAGGGGAAAAAGGATTTTTTATCACTTTGCGGTGTCCAAAAATAGATCCGTGAGAAGAGAATTACTTTGCAAAAAAAAAAAATGCAGATGATGAATGATGTTTGTAAATCAGGATATGGGGGTCAATATCCACGAGTTCAATATATGAATGTTATGTTTAGTTCATCCATCATTACACCAATATTCTCCCAATAAACTATTCGAAAATAACCGAGAGCACAAGTCCCATAACAAGCCGATTTGAATGCACCAACTTATTCATCGCAAGGATATATGATTGACATGTTCAAATGGAACTGTCCATTTCACAATGATATTGTATCAAACACTTTTTGGGCATCCCTCTCATCGATCTTGATTTCAAAGAGGGGTTGTCAAAGATCGTCTAGTTTGCACTATGGGAGTTGCCCGATCCAACAGAATACATCATCCAGGAATACAAGGGACTCATCCTACCTAGACTCTCCCTCAAGGCTTTTGCTGACGTATCATTGTCGTCACCGTCCCTCTCAACATCTCGGGTCTCATTCGTCTTACGTTACTTTCCTCTCCACTACTTCATTGTTCACAATGAGTATGCACACTAACCAAGGTTAGCCGATTAAATCTTTTAATCATTATTTATTTTTACATGATCGGCCCAACCTAAGACATCTCCCAAAGGAATGTTTCTTATGGGGCTCGACCTTACATCAGAACTTAAAAGAGAAATAATATCCTCACCACTACGAACTATCGTTGAATCACCCTGGGCGAGCCAATGGTAAAGCCACTTACGGTCAAATGATCTCGCTGCATGGTAAACATAACCTTTTGGGCCTCGCCCTTAATGACATAATAGTCAACAACCCTGTCAGGAGGGCTCTAAGTAATCTCGTTACCACCAGCAGCCCATACTACCGGTAGATAATGTTTACTTATGCTCTAGTGATAGGTATTTGTTTCATCTTTGGAACATCAGTCCTTTTAAAATTATTTTATCTTGTATTACTCGCATTCTCATACTTTCCATCATTCAGACGATTTTATAACACTGATAATCGATTATGCCAAAGGTTAATCGATTATTCCTTGTTATAGTAGGTAAAAGAATTATGACTTCTTATATTGATAATCGATTACTAGACTAGATAATCGATCAAGTCCATCGAATAGAGAGATTTTAGAATATTGATAATCGATTATGTTACATATTAATCGATTATTTCTAGTTACAGTAGCTACAAGATTCTAATTTTTGACACTGATAATCGATTATGTAAAAAGGTTAATCGATTACTCCTAGTTACAGTAGCTATGAAATTCTAACTTTTGATATCAATAATCGATTATTAACCATGGTAATCGATCATGACCATCAGACAGGGGGTTTTAGAATACGGAAAATCGAATATCTCAAGGGATAGTCCATCCTTCCTAGTTACAATTATTCGAGTAATGTTCATCCATGGATAACCACAACATTACTCCACACATAGACATAACTTAAACGATATGACTTAAGAGATCATCCATACTTAATCCCAGCAGACAAACAATTGATTAAATACGGGATTTCTTAATACTCAATACACCTCCAAACTTTTGAGGTAGTTTAGGAGGTCTGGATGTCATATCCTGACATCACTGTATCATGATGTATTCTCCTTCACCTTAGAGTATCATATGAGTGGTTCCCTTAGTGATAAGTGCGAAACGAGTATGTTGTCCAACTTCGGAAGCTTCGAAAATAAACACAAGAACAAATCAATAGATTTGTGGGTTAAAATTCTTGCATGATAACCCTTAGGTAAAGATATCTTTTAACCTATCATGGACTCAATCACTTTCATCCATCTGAATTAAGATTACATATTCTTGAACCATCCTTTATCATCGAAAGTCTTGTTTAAGAAAACAATCATTTTTAAAATAAGACTTTAACAAAGCATGTACTTTTAACTTTAACACAAATTAATATTTCCATGAAGACTTTTTAAGTCATATTCACCACTTTAAGGTAAGTTACTTAACCAAAGTCAACACTTTAAATCAGGATCTCTTAAGTTAAACTTACCACTTTAAAGTAAGCTAACTAAAGTAGATTCAACAAAACGCTATGGTCATCTCAACATATTTCATTCTAAAGCAACCACAAGGGTTGATAGTGTTGATCACATAATCAAGAACAACATACTAAAAGATGATAACTATCTACTGGTGTATGTGTGAGAGATTGAGAAAACAAGAAGACAAATACCTTGAAATTGTTTAGAAGTGCTTAGAATGCAAAGTGAGAAAGTGAGGAAAAAAAGTATTCTCCCTCAAGGTCAAGGAGTTGCTTTTATAGAGGGGGAAATGAGATTTTGGGGGAGATCAAAGTGTAAGGAGTTGATGAGTGATTTAAGGGATTATGTAAGTGGTTGTATTTTTGCTTATTCAACAAGCGAGCTTGACTCATGAATGGGTGATGTGATTAATGTGATAAAACACCATGATTAAAACCATGCCCGAGTATTGTTGGTTAAAACTCAGCCGGAGATTAAAAATCTCCCGATTTAGGGTTACGTTTACAACATCGAAACTTGGATTTCAGAGTGAAAAATATCTAGAGACGAGTTATGGACAAACTTGGTGTCTATTTTGACTTGAAATAATATTTCAAAGCCAATGTCATAATCCGAATTCGATTTCGAGTTACGGAACTCAAAAAATCACATTTGGGCCGAATTTAGGGAAAATTTGGGCCCGAAAGAGGCTCGAAAACTTTCCGTCTCATAAAATTATGAAAATTTACTATAAATTAGGAAATCACAATACAAGACTAAAACTAAACTGAGGTTTAGCCTAAATCATTACTGATTAATTTCTAAAATTAATCGTTTGTCAATTAAATAATTAATAAAATGCGCATAGAAAATCATGGTGGTACATCAATGCTGTGATTGATTACTGAAAGTTGTTGCACCAGTTTTCAAATTCAAAATGCACAGTTTTCACCCCAAACGAAATGGTTTCATTCCAATCGAATCCTACATTTTCATAGAGGTGATATGGCTTATTAGAAAGCCTATTTAAAAGCATTGAAACTCATAATTCACATGTACAACTCACATACACAACCTAAACTTTTCTGAAATACTTGTTCTTCACTTTCTATAACTTGTTCTTAACTTTCAGATTAAATTTTCTGAAGTTGCTTTAAGTATTATTTCAATTTTTTGAAACCTTCTTAGCATTGCTACTAAATGTATAAAGAGTTACCGGATTGCAAGAAATCATAGTTGCAAATCTTGTAAAGGCAATCCTTGCCATAATTAAAAAAAATTCGTTCAATTTGTTGAGATACTTTCTTTCACAAGGGCATGATAAGAAAGGGGATAGAGTCACTTGGGAAGGTTGTTTTCCAAAGAGTGACATAGGTATTAGAGAGTGAGTAAGATACAAGGAAATCTCGGGGTGAGAAATTGTAATTACTACTCTTAATATCTAGTGAAGAAATCTCTTGTACTACAAGAGTACTGAATGTAACCTTCGGTGGATAAGAGGGGGAACCAATATAAAAATCTCTAAGTATTCTCTTCTCCTTTATCTCCTTAAATTTACTTGATATTTTTCTGCATAACTTTTCCGCTGCTACTAACTCTGTAAATTGCAGAAAAATTTGTCATAGATTTAAGACAACTAATTCACTCCCCCCCTCTTATTTGCCATCTCAGTCTTACAAGAAAATGACTCTAATATGTGACAATCAAGCGGCATTGCACATAGCTTCAAATCTTGTGTTCCATGAGAGGACTAAACATATTGAAGTAGATTGTCATTTTGTTAAAGAAAAGATCGAGTCAAGAGATATTAGCACTAGTTTTGTCAACTCCAATGACCAATTAGCGAATATCTTCACCAGATCTTTAAAAGCTCCACAGGTCGATTATATATGTAACAAGCTCGACGCATATGAATTATATGCCCCAACTTGAAGGAGAGTATTGATATTGTAAATGTTAGTAAGGCCCAAGTCATTGTGGCTCATAGTTTTTATTTTTTACTCTTTTATATATTTGTATTTCCTAAACCCTAATAATGAGATATGAGTTTTCATTCTCCATCTTCATCTCCTTTAACACCATGTTTAGATTTGTTAAAAAATGAAAATGCATGTACTTTCTATTATTATTTTTAATGTCCACTACTTCATGTTAAATTGAATATCATATTCTCTATCATATATCTTAAATCAAAAGAGAGAATAAAATATATATTTAAATTAGCATCAGTCATCATAAACATATTAAAATCTAAGTGTCTATCTAACTATTTTGAGTTTCATGTATAATGGCATAAACATTCAAAAGAAAAATTAACAAAAAAGTTGTATAAAATATAGTTAAGAGTGTTGAGAAGTATCCAACATGGACTGAAGGACTATTTTAAACTTTAAAGTGTTGGGTTCAGTGATCAATTTCCCTATAACTCATTAAGAGATAGTGGATCGTAAATGGATACCACTTATGAAGATTGTATTAGCAGGAGCTGAAAACAAGGTAAACAATTAATAGCCTTGCCAAAAACTCAAACAATTTATGTGTATTCGCTCAACCACTTCAGTCAGTATGGACTTTTTTGAGTTTGCTCAATTAAAATGCATTATATTTGTAATCGGAATAAGTTATTTTCTTGCAGCCACTAAAATCATATCATGTATCATATTTAATTATTATTTTTTTTAAAACATTTCTAAAACTAAATAAAATAGATAAATTATGTTGGGATGAGGATATGTTTTATTCTCAATATCCTGAGTAAATAAGTTATCTCCTCCTCATGCTCACTCAATGATCGACATTTGTCATATTTTGATATACTATAAAAGTAGGTAAAGATATGCAACTACAAACCAGAAAATGCAATACTAAGGACTCTGGAATCCAATCAGGCAGCCACCGCTACACCATCTTTGCACCACCACTATTACACCATAGGCCTCTTAGTTCTTCTTCCCGGGCACAAATTTCCCAATTTTATTTGATTTGTTCGAATTAATCGGTTGTTGGAATTGTTTGGTTGCTCCAAAATTTTTTGATACATTTTAACAAAAGACTCTCATATAAGTTTAATATTTTTTTTGAAACTACCAAGAGGATTATCTCACTTTATAGATAAGGAACTAATCCATTTCGAGGAATCGAATTCTTAACCTTTTAGTCATCCTAACATCTAACATGGTCTTATACCGTTAGACCAATGTCTTGTTAATAAGTTATTCCAATTTAGGCACAAACATATCTGTTCTATAAATTCATAAAAGAGGATGCATATGGTTGGATGTGGCAAGACAATGGTAGGTGGAGGATGAGACACGATAGTGGTAGGTGGATAGTGTGGAAGTTGCAGCTCTGTATAGCAATCTTCTTTCTTTGTATAGTGTTTTTTTTTCTATTGCCTTTTTGAATGTTTTGTTATTTTCAGAAAGGAAAAAAAACATTAAAAAAAGGTTACTAACATAATTTCACTTCTTACACCAAAATATACATTATTCTCATTTGCAATATGTTAAGACTTCCTCTTCAATGATTATGTCTAGTGAAATGTCACTAGTCTCAATTATAGCCATTTACATTTGTTATGTACATATTGATCTTTGTTCCAACAATTTATATGCATAAAATTGTACCCATGTAGATGCTATTCACTCAAATACTTGAGACTCACCAGCTAATTCTCTGCAGCCAAGGAAACTCAATAGTTATATATTTATATCGACTGTAATATCTAAATGCACTATTAGTGTAAAGATTTATACTCGATTAATACATCATCTATCATTCGTTTGCAAATACTTATATTTTAAAGTTAATGACGATACAATATGTATTATGTCAAATTGTCAATCTCTCTTCATCAAACCACACTTCACAGCATAATCAACGGTCAGTTTATAGCTATTCTGTTGCTAAGAATTAGCAAAAGGAATACAGAAACTATAGAAATCTCAAACTTTTGTATACATTAAAATAAAGCAATTAGGACACTGATTTTTCAACTCAATGAGGGTGTACAACACACCAAACAGTAGTCATTTTGTAAGGCACAAAACTCTTCAATTTACTGGGCCATGTGTATCATAACACAATCATAGGGGGCAAAAACACATCAAACTATATTTTAAACCTACAAGAAATTCAAATCACCTTCATTATTTTAGTGCCTCATGTACAACATAAAATGGAAAGGTATATACTTTTGAGTAACTAAATTCAAATGAGAAGACTTGTTCTACCTTCTTGTGTCCCAAAAAGAATCTCTTTGTAGACAAAGCATATGTACATCATATCATGCAGTGGGTTGATAGGTTATCTGAGATGACCATTCTGTATTTACTTCATCAAAGCCAAAAGTGCAACATTGCCTGTTCATAGAAATTTATTATTGTTAATACTTATTTCAAAAGGTCAGAAAGAGGATAAGTAAACCAATTTTTCATTAAAAGTCAGTCCCTACATATTCCACCTCCTCATGGATGATCATCACAATTGAACTAATACCCAGGTATTCAAATTACGGACCGCATTACGTGATACGACTACAATATTACGGTTGCGGTGACTGTCGTAACCATATTATACCACAGTTATAGTGTGATATTGAATCATAATGATGCGGCCGTATCGGGCCATGGTGCAATCACATCAGACTGCATTTGGGCTGCATCAAACTACATTGAATTCATACGTATTTTTTTAATCACAAAATAATTAACACTGCAATGACCGCAACAGTGAATATAATTGCGACCACAATGGCAATTTAAAACACCGCTAATACCAAATGATAACTAGTGTCAATTGGAGGGGAATTCAATAATTGATGCAGGAAAAAAAATCTTGTCTAAAAAGACAAGGAAAAGAAACAGCACTAAGTACATTTTTACCTCTTGGAGAGGACCCAAAGGCACATCATCAATAGGGGTAGATTTTTTGGTTTTCCAGATCCTCATCTCTGATTGTATCAATGTGAGTTGACTTTGTATGTCCCTCAACAGCCTTAACTGCCCTTGGCCATCTTCTTCATGGATAATCTCTTGCCTTCTTCTATTTCTCTCCCTTTCCAGTTGCTCAATTCTCCGATGCAGCTTTTGAAATTCGGCTTGAGCATCGGATTCCACACACATCCCATGTTTTTTCTGACCAGTGATAGTCATCATATCATTAGGACTAGGTATTTTGACTTCACTATGTACTCTAAGGATACCCTTTAGCTTTTCAGCGTCATGTTTAACATGTGATGCAGCCATTCCTTCAGACAATGAGTCTGGTTTTGTTAATCTGTTCTCTGCTTCAGAATACAATTTTGCAAGCCTTTCTCTCCCATGTTCACCGAGTTTAAGCTTTTCACTAGCGTGCGAGACTTCGAATACATCATGGACATTAGGCGAGCAAGGAGGATTAACAGCTTCTTTTCTATCTTGTGTACCTTCACCGTGAATTACTTTATCAAAATTAGTACAGGGTATCTTAGTGTTGGCTTGTGAAAATATTGAACAAGACCTCCCTCTTCTATTACACAAGCTTGCACTCTTTTCTCCTTCAGTACAATCCGAAATCACTTTCACTTTTTGGTCTAACTTTTTTATCTGTTCCAAGTATGAATCATGGGTTCCATATGCAAATTCCACTGACTTTTGTGTCAACTCCAAGCTTGTTGAACTAGGACTAACTTCCTTGTCAATGCTCTCATCGACTACCCGAGAAATTACATCTGAAGCTGGAATTGAAACTGGACTAGTTGATCTTTCATCATTTCTTGCAGCTAGTAAGGAATTCTTAAATGGAAGAGGGGGCAATGAATTTTGCCTTCTCACAGTACCATTTTCTCCATTTTGTTGATCACTTCCATTCAACAACAGATCATCTGAGAATTCAAACTCACTGGCATTAAGATCACACCCCAAGCTCAGAAGTTTGTGTTTATAAGCCTGGACTTGAAACTCGAGCGACGCAATTTCCATTTCCTTCTTATACATAAGCTCTTCAAAGAATTCAAGTGTGGCATCGGCATGTCCTATCTTCTCTTCTGCCATTCTTTTATAGTGACTCGCTTCCATTTTTACTGCAGCCTTCTCTCCTTGCAGACGCATAATCATGTCCAATGCTTCACTTGTTGCTGAAGCCGAGGCTTCTCTTTCTTTATCCAATTCGATGCACAACTTTTGCAGAAGTTGTTGTTGAGCATTAAGCGCCCCCTTCATGGCTTCTACATCACTTTGAGTTCGAGCTATCGCAGAAAATGTATTGGTTTCTGCCATGCTACAGCGACACTTGATTAAATTCTAAGCTGAAGTAATCACTAATTCCTGAACACAGAATATAGAAGTTTGTATCAGCCTTTGAATTGCAACTTTTTATTTGACATGATATCAACCAATTTCATCTTGTACCAATCAATACTCTACTTTTTCTTCCCCTCCAAGTAAAGAGGTATGTAATGATATGCATATTTATTTTACTAAGCCTTGTCATTCCATTCTAACAATTCATTTGATAATTAAACATTAATAGTGAATGATACAACGATAGTGTATAAAACTCATATGATATCAATGCATATATATTTTTCCTCTATAAACAACAATATAGAACATTTATTCCATCTCACAAAAGGGTTAAGTATAAATAAAGCACATAAATTCGATTCACTCAGACCAGACCAAACCAAACATGGAGGAATACATGAAATTAGGGTACCGTGACATACCCCACTCCCCCCTCCACTCTTGATTACCATAAAAGTTTGTCATTCTATGTATCAGTTGTTTGTTCCGATTAGTAGGAAAAATATTCAATTATTAAACTTTTTGGTTAAATACATTTTTCAATCACTCACAACAATTGGCACATCGACCTAACACGCTTTTTGGATAGCATTTGTGTTCATACTATTTTACTCATCCTCAAATATCCAAAGAAATCTGGAAAGTGGGGAACAAATATTAAAGGTATAAAATTTATTTTTCCTTTCCAAATAAAATATCAAAAGAACATGTTATCACCAAAGGCATAACTAAATACAAAAACCCATGATGAGCAATGAGGAGTTTGGAGGAGAGGAACTTTTGGGCATTAAAAAAATTACATCTTTGCAAAATTTTCACAATATCAATCATAAAAAAATGGCTTTTCACACCAAAGAAGGTGATCCATTTGGTGATGATAACAAGCAAATTTATGATCCTTAACAAAGAAAAATTGTATGAGAGAAAAGAACTACTTACCAGTACAAAATCTGAACACAATCCAAATGAGAGTGAATGAGATAAACCATTAATGATAACTATGAGTGGTGTTTATGAAAAGTGTGTGACAGAATTCAAGGCCAATGATTAACAGAAGAAAAAACAAGAGAATTTTCTGTGGTTTTTGGCTTCAAGTTACAGACAAAACAAAATCATTACTTCCTTGTCAAATGATGTCAAAACTGCTCCATTCCAATTTCCAAATATCCTTATATTTTATGTAAGTTACTTTTAGAAATTATATACACTTTTATCCACTCATTTATTTAAAAGTCAATAATAATCAAATTTTAATGTTGTATGAATAAAAAAAGAAATTAGAAACATGAATAAAAAAAGAAATTAAGAACATCAATAAAAAAAGAGTGATAATTAAGAATATATATTGAGAAAACTATTAATTTGTATTCGGTTTTTAAAACATTATTTTTTTCTTGGAAAAACATAAGCTTTAAAAGATAAAATAAGAATTTTGCTAATCTTATTGAAAATGAGTGTATTATATTATGTACCCAAAAAAAAAGAAATGAGTGTATATCTATTACAACGTTAAATGTGTTGTTTCTCATTCCACAAGCAACATTTTCCATTCAACTTAGTCATCTATATTTATACGATATATAAAAATAAAATATAGTGTAACTTCTACCGGTGTAATTTTTATTTTCTATTTTACCCTTTATATTATTTAACTTTTACAAAAAACCATATAATCCTAATTAACCACCACCAACATATTAATTAATCACATCTCACCTTAAACTAAATATTATCATAAACACACAAAAATTATAAATAAACTAGATCAAATACAACAAATATATTCTAATTATAAAAATTAAATATATAAAAACTAAATACATAGTATCATACAATATTAACTCATAAGAGATTAAGATAATAAGATCATTATAATAATAATTCGGAGATGCTATAGTTTTTTGTATTTTTTTCTTGAGGAATGGATAAGGAATCTCAAATATTATATTTTAAAATAAAATATAATAATTGGAGAAAAATAAATAAATAAATAAAATATGTGTAACCGTGGCCTTGTTGAAGGCACAGCTATATAATGAAATAGTATTTTGCCGACCACCTTAATTAGAATAGAATAGAAAACATGGTCAACTATGTTATGTAGAGTCAACTTCCCACACATGTTGCATTGCGTACATCAAGTCATGAACCTTCCTGCTACTCATGGATTGGGTTAGGAGTATGATTATATATATATATATATATATATATATATGGAAAAATGAAATATTCTCTTACAATATAAATAATATGTGTCATAAAATAATATTCTTTATTAATAATTTACTCATAAATAACATATTTATTTTATGAAAAATTTGTAAAAAAATATATTATTAGTTATATACATATGAAATAATAATATTTAAAGCAATTTGCCAATAGAGATGGACAACTTGAGAGATTAGAGTTCTTCATAAAATAATATAGAAATGTTTGTATTCTTATAGAAAGTTCTAGATTTAAGAAATGCACTAATATAAACAGTATTTCCAATTTATACATTACTATATGTCTAAAATAAAATTCATCATTATCCTTCATACAAATTTTAAACTTTTACTCTCTAGATTTTATGTATATTAATTTTATTTATAGAAGCAATAATCCATAATATTAAAGTTTTCGAATTAAAAAAATACGGTTTGAAATTAAAAACCATGTTAAAACAATAATACTAATATAATGACAATAATGTAAATAATGAGAAGTGATTTTTATACATGCGTTTATCATACGAAAATATGTGTAGAGACATATTGATATAAAAAAGTATGAGTTGTACAACACGTTTCTATATTTAACATAGAAGTGTATCTTAATGTGAAAAGAAATAGGGAAGGATAAGATTAGACATGTAATTCTTTTTTTACTTTTAAAAATAATATTCCAGTCCAGTCCAAAAACACACGTCTTGAGTAGACACAGTAAAAGATGTTGACATAAAATTGAATAAGGTGAACCCATCCTAAATATTCTCGCGTCTTGGTCGATCAACTGGACAATCCAGAATGATGTATTGTTGATAGGGTATAGGCAATCGTACAAGAGATCACTCATGATGTTCCTATGCTACGCCACCTATGGAAGACTGCCATGCCGTCTGAACAACATAGACCTTTGTCGCAGGCTGCTTGCTACCTACACACTACATCCCTTTATGTCAAAGCCACAAGATAGGCATACAATACAACTAAACAATATATTACAAGTTGTAAGTCAAATATCTATATAGTACGTGTAAGTTTAAGATGTCAACTAAGAGGGGGTGAATTAGTTGTTGGGAGAATATGACTGATTTTTTTGCTATGTTATCAATGTTTATGTGCAGTGGATTATTTATGCAGAATTCAACCAAGTAAATCAAAATTAAATGACAAGAATAAGTAGAAGAAGAGTACACAGAGAGTTTTTATACTAGTTCGCATTCTTGTCCACTGAAGGTTACATACAGTACTCTTACCACACAAGAGATTTTTCCACTAGATAATTTGAGTTGTAATTACAAATTCTCTCACCAAGACCTATGTACCTTACACACTCACAACTTATCTACCCTTGAAAATTCTCTTTTCAATTGAACTCTTTTCCCCTTCTCAACACACATTTGTGATGAAAAGTTTACAACCAAGATGAAGAATATAACAATGGTAGGATTGCCTTTGACAATTCTATAACTTGCAATCCTCAATCTCACACTATAAATACTTAGTATACAATGTTCTCAATCTTTTGAAAGTTTAGGAACAAAGTTGCCAACAAAATGTGCAGAATTTTGTTTAATAAGTTGTGAAAGTTTTTGTGTGATTGTTTGTTATTGTGTATATCTCGTGTGTTTAATTTGGATGTCATAATGCCTTTAAATAGGCTGCCAATCAGCCAAGATACCCTTCCATGAAGAGGAGACACAATTGGAATGAAACCTATTCACTTTGAATGAAAGTTGTTCACTTGAATTTGAAAATATGGTTTCAACAACTCTGTAATCGATTACCCAAATGTTCTGTTCAAAGTGGGAATAGATTAATACACTTGATTAATCGGTTACAACAATCAGTTTTGCTTTGTAACTGTTTTCTTAGTTAGGTAGCCTTTTATGCAGTTCTAGTAACCTGTTACCCACTGCCACAAAGTTCAAGTAATTTGTTACCTAGTTCTGGTAACATGTTACTCAGGTCAAGTAACTCAATACTAGCAATTTTGACTTTGCATTTTAGACATATCCAATTCTTTAAAAATTATTTTGATTTCTTTGAGCATTGCTACTAAATATTAAAGTGAGTGTAAGGATAAAAGTACATATATGAAGACTTAATCTATAAACATCCTGAAGCTTGAATCTTCCATGTCTTCATGGTCGTCTTCCTTCTCTTCTTTTTGTGATCTTGGTGTCTTCATCAAAATCGTGTCAAGGTCAAGAGCAAGATCTTGTTCACAATCTTCCCTTTTGATGAGGACAAACCAATATCTTTTGAAAATGGAGATCTGAATTTTTCCGAGGTTCAACATATATAGATGATATAACTTTGTTGAAAGTTCGAATATGCTCTACATATCTTGTATACTCTCCCTTTCATTTATTGTATGTGCCTGAAAAGTTTTGAAAGAAAAATACAACTCCAACTTTTCTCCCCCTTTTGACTTCATCAAAAAGAAGAAAAGCTAGTTTTGTCCAGCACAATATACATATATATAGAAAAAGGTAACAAGATCTGTTGACTTATTTATAAGGCAAAGTCATAATTTTACAAGATATGAATTTTGAATAATATCAAATGCTAGATAAGAATTTATCATGTCATAGAATAGCATTGAAACAACAAATAAGAAACATAATTCATACATAGCAAATGGTCCAAGAACACATAACAAGATGTTTTGAAATAATATCCAAGCAAACAAGTAAAAATAACAATAACAACAGTATTGGAATAACAACAACAACAACAACAACAAAATACTTAAGTAAAATCCTAGATTGCTAGTCCATTACTTACCAAGTGTCAAGTCTTCATAAAGACGAGGAGCCCCGCATAGTTAATGTAGTGCAATAGCTGAACAATCGCTTGACCTCCCTCTCTAGATTCCTTTCATCTGCTTCGAGGCACTCACTCCATTTGTTTCAATTGTTGAAGAAGGACAAAATGTTTCAATGGTCATAATACTATGAAAAGGCCTTTAGAACATTCAAACAATAGCTTGTTTCCCCTCCAATTCTGACCAAGCCAGCACCCAATGAGGTGTTGTACATCTATCTAACAATAATAAAAGAAGTAATGGTCATGTAATTGGTCCGAGAAACTAATGAAGGACAACGCCCAATTTACTTCACCAACAAGGCACTACAAGGTCCATAACTCAGATACCAAAAGTTGGAAAAGGTGGCATATGCCCTCCTGGTTGCCACAAGGAGACTTAGACATTATTTCCTATCTCATCAGACATTGGTCAGAACCAACCTGTAACATCCCAGTAATGTCATGCGACCTCCCCGGTCCATGACGACACTGAGCATGTCATCGGTAGCACCGCAGAAATGTCATGCGACCTCCCCGGTCCATGACGACTCTACGCATGCCACCCACTAGCTTAAATACCCCCTGCAGTATTTTATTCCCCACAAAGGGGAGTCTCCCGCGACTCGAACCCATGACCTCAAGGACAAATAATCATTAATTACATGAGTCGCTACCATTAATGTCTAAGTCTCCTTGTGGCAACCATAGATAGGAAATAATGTCTAATGGGGTTCGGGCTAAACCAGGCTGGGCAAAAAATCATAGATAAAATTTATGCATATCAAATTGTAGTCCAAACCCGCCCTAAGTGGGTTACAGGTTTTGGTGGGTCAGCCCGCATAAACTAAAAAAATATTTATTTAAATTTTAACATATTTAATCTATTTAAAAAATATATATCATTTGATGTTAATGTATAACTTTTCTAAATACATTGTTATGCCCAGTGCAACCAAACTTATAGATTTAATGCATTGTGTTTGAGTTAAGATGTAATGTTAATTCTAGGTATATGATTTTTAACATAACTCCTTTATTAAATCTCACATTTCTATTTGACTTTCACTCCCTAACACAATATAATTTGTAACTTCACTTTAACATATAAATCTTTGAACACTATAAAAATATTATCTTTTGTATGTTCTTTATCAACACTTTCATTATGAACTATTATATTAAATATGATTGTGTGAAGTTATTTATAGTAAACAATTATGTTGTATTTTAGTTTTGTTATGAACATTATTTTCTTTATTATGTTTTTGTTTTAGAAGTTAAATCTAACTAAAATACACAATTAAGAAGGGAAATTTGAAATCTATACGGTTTAATGTCTTATCATTTGATTTTATACATTATTTTGTTATTGGACTTAAAAGGATATTCCAAAAAATAGGAAAAATAATATAATGGTTAACTTATTAACATTATTGTAATTTATAAATATTTATGTTTAGACGTTACTCTATTTTTTATTCAAAGTTCATAACACAATATTTATTATCTATTTTTTATTATAAGTTGTTGTAAACATCCAATTTTGACCTGGGTAAAAAAATTTAAAATAAAAAGAGGGAGGAATCAAAATTTCAAATGTTTGTGGCGATTGGGCTTTTTCCCTTAGCCCAACCAAAAACCCTAATATCCACCTTCTATATAATACCTAACTTAGCAACTCACAAGTGGGGGAATCAACAAAATAAAAAGGGAGACAACCCTAATTTTTGAAAAAGAAAGAGGCACACTTGGAAAGAAAAAACACTTGATAATAAGAGAAGAGAGAATAAAAAACAAAGGTATCATCTTCTTCATTTTCCACAAGCACTAAAGATGTATTTTTCTTCTTATTTGTCTCATTCTTTTTTTTGTTATTATAATGTGTATATGTTGTCTAGTAATTATGTTTGAAAACTAATTTTGTTGTTGAACATCTCACAATATCGTTAATCCTAAACCCCAATTTAATTTTAACTTAACCTAAACCTCAAATTGATTTTAAAACTTAATCCCCAAATTGATTTCAAAACCTAATCCCCAAATTGATTTCAAAACTTAATCCCCAAATTAATTTTACCCTAAAATTCCCAAACCAATTTCAAAACCCTTACCCTAAATCCCCAATTTAATTTTAACCTAAAACCCCAAATTAATTTTATCCTAAAAACCCCAAATCAATTTCATCCTAAAATTTGCGAACTAATTTCAAAACCCTAACCCTAATTTTTTTTCTTAGCTATTGTTTTGGGTTTTTAGTTTTTATTTTTTATTTTTTATTTATTTAATTATTTTTTTATTTCGTTTTTTATTTATTTAATTGATTTTTTATTCTGTTTATTTATTTATTTATTTATGAATGCTATTTATTTTATTATCTTCACAAATCGATAATAATGTTTATATATACATGGAAATGCAACATGAAGTTTTTTTAATTAAATCAACGAGAGGCAGTTCACTATGGGACTTGTGCTCTATCGCGTTATCTTAAATTGACATTTTCTAAATTAAATCAATAAGGGATAGTGCATTATGGGACTTGTGCCCTGTCGCGTTATCCTAAATTGACATTTCCAAAAATAACTTAATTAAATCAATGAGAATCAATGAGAGGTAGTGCATTATGAGACTTGTGCCTTGTCGCGTTACCTTAAATTGACATTTTCTTAATTAAATCAAAGAGAGGTAGTGCACTATGGGACTCATGCCCTGTCGCGTTACCCTAAATTGACATTTTCCAAATTAAATTAGTAACGGGTACTGCACTATGAGACTTGTGCCCTGTTGCGTTACCCTAAATTGACATTTTCAAAATAACTTAATTAAATCAAGGAGAGGTAGCGCATTTGTCGCGTAACCTTAAATCGACATTTTCTTAATTAAATCAATGAGAGGTGATGCACTATAGGACTTCTGCACTGTCGCATTACCCTAAATTGACATTTTCCAAATTAAATTAATAATGGGCAGTGCACTATGGGACTTGTGCCCTGTCGCGTTACCCTAAATTGACATTTTCAAAATAACTTAACTAAATCAAGGAGAGGTATCGCACTATGGGACTTGTGCCCTATCGTGTTACCTAAAATTGACATTTTCTTAATTAAATCAATGATAGGTAGTGCACTACGACACTAGTTCTCTGTCGTGTTACCTTAGGTGGACACTTTCAAAACAACTTAACTAAATCAAGTCTCGTTATCTTATCCTAATTTAAAAAAAAAACAAAAAATAAATAAATAAAATATATCAACCAATCAACTTTTTTTCTTTTCTGAAAGAACTACTTTTTTTCTTTTCTGAAAGAACTACTAAGTATGAGCAGTTATTTCTCTGTCAGGCACAAAAAAATAAAAAAAATGTTTTTGTCTTTCCTTATTTTGTTAGATGTGATGGTAAAATTAATGTTTTGAATAAATATCCACAAAACTAATCTAAGTACCGTTTTTATAACTGGCGGTATGATGTGCCTAATACCTTCCTCATCCGTAACCGACTTCCGAACTCAATTTCTATTTTTGAGCAAATCAACCATATTTTCAAGAATTGGTTTTTCATGTTTTCCCTCTAAAACAATATCGATAGCGACTCCATTGTACTTAATTGCATATTTCTCATCGCACCCATGAAAGCGAGGTATCGACAGTTGTTTTGTAAATTTTCACATAATGCTTATTACCAAGCCAAATGTCCCAAAAAAAAATAAGGAAAACGAGTAGCATGACTCGAGCCTGGTTTTAATATAGCTCGGTTAGGCAGTACTAAAAAGTCTGGATTCAATAAAAAATACTTAATATGATTCTCAAGCCTTATAAATTTTCGGGTTTTGGCGGACCGACCTGACCCGCCCCGCCCATTTTGATACCTGTACACAAGACAAATGACCCACCCTCTTGGGCAAATACATGGCCAAGATGATGGAACTGATGTCTAAATTCGAAGAGGCAACCATACAACACATCCCTTGAGAACAAAATGCCAGAGCATACATCCTGTCAAAATTAGCCAACACGAAGAGCCCGGGCAACAACTGATCGATCATTCAAAGGACCATCCTCAAATCGAGCATAATGACAATCAAGCAAACAATGATCCCGATGGCTGGAAATATCCCATCATCAAATACGTGCTAATCAGGCAAACAATGAACTAATCTCTTTTGGGGTGCGTGACTGTCCCACCCTATAAATGTCGTTTCGAAGAATGAAACCTTTGACCTTTTAGTCTGCCTAGAGATCTAATAGGGCATTAATATATATATATTTGTATGAATGCTCATCATTCGAGCTAGTGAGCAGCATATTTTGCATGAAAGTTTGTAAACTTTAATTAAGTTGATCTTGAGATGAAAAATAATTTGCATTAAACTAGATTTGAGTAAATCCTTATCGAGTCGAAGTTAAGAAAAGATTAATCTTATTCAATTTTGTTATATTGATATTATAATGGCACAATATATTTGGTAAGTTTTTAGTGGGCTTAGCGGTAGGGTAACAATACCCTTTTTGGTATTACTCCCTGAAACATATATTTTGTCTCAAGAAATGTCCATCAAGATTTTAGAGATTGGTACTCCATGGATGTGTTTTCGACTGAAGTAGCCTTGGCTAATACTCAGTAGTGTTGTCTTGAGGCTGGTTGGGTGAAGCTTAATGTTGAAAGTAGTTGTCTTATCCATGATCGTTCAATTGGAGGCGGATGAGCTATCCGTAATCGTTATGGACATTGCTTATCTAGTTTTTCTACTAAGTTTGGAATTGGGTCTCCCATCCTAGTAGAGTTGCTTGCTATGGAGTAGGGTCTTCAGTTGGCTTGGAACAAGGGTCATAATGCTATTATTCTAGTAAGTAATTATCTTGAGGCAATCCAAATGGTTTCTGAGATAATCCAGACTCGCCTTCACCATCTAGGTCAAGTTCTTCAAAATATCTCCGAGTTGCTTAGCAAGAATTGAGAAATGCATGTGCAACATACCTTTAGAGAGACAAATATGTTGGCTGATTGCAATTTGAGTCGGAACGTCTCTTCAATTTCTTGGGACATGCCATCTACATGAGCACTCAACATCCTTCAAATGGACCTTTTCCCCATCTTGTGGAATTGCTTAATATCTTTTATATGGGGAGACAAAATTTTTATATTTTATTTAATTACTTACATTGATTGTTATAATTTTCTATGAGACTATATTTTATATGAACAATTTCTGAAAGGAGTAACTTTTTAAACATGTTACATTGTTTACGAAATATAATTATTTTAGAGACATGATATTTTAGTATGTTGAATTCAAAATAGATTGAATATAACCGCATCTCTCTTGGATAATGTCGCTTCCATTCTTATTTGAATTTCTATATTATTTTATAATTTATTATATCGCTATAAATTAAGAATAACTTGTAATTTTTATTCACAATAATAAATATCATTTTTATTCTTATTTGAGTCCCACAACTTATTCATATTTTTATATTTTATAATAATAAATAATTTTTGTTTCATCCACTCTAGGACCCACATTTCCTTATAAGAATAAACATAAGGATTTCTTGTGCAAAAAGTATTCTTATGAAATAAGAATGCATCAACAAATGAATGAAAAATACTCTTATTTCAATATTTCAATGAGAATATTCCTATTTCAATAAGAATTCTATAAGAACAATGAATGAAGATGCTCTAAATGCATTCTTTGGTATCCATCTTAGAATCATTTATACGTTAAAGGAGGTAATGGTTTAGGTATACCTAATTAGACATTCTATTTTGGTATATAAGAATTATCTGTTAAATGAACCCATTAGTGCATAGGAAGAGCTATGGAAGTTGTCCAATAATATGATATGATGAGATTTGCATCGATAGAGGAAAAACATATCATTAGTTGGAGTTACCCTCATGAAGAGGCTGCCCTTAGAAGGAAAGTGCTATCAACGAGGTAGAGTCTCCTCATATTTTTGTTCTAGTGCATGTGACCCCTAACTATTAAAATTGTGATTTTACTATATTAGCAAACAATTTATTTCACTTTCAAACTATATGTTAGGAAAAAAAGATGTATGCACTGTTATTGTATGAATTTTATACATTATTATTGTATCATTCATCATTTATATTTAATCATTATTAACTTTTCACAAAAAATAATTCAAATAAATGATGAATAATGTAACATTTATATGTAAATCTTTACACTAAAGTGTATAAATTTTATAGTCATATGTTAGAAGTCACACATTAATGTACATAATAAATTCAATGTGATACTTAATCTACGAGGTTCTCCCATAAAAATAGATTAGTCTTTTATGTGGATTCTTCCATTTGCTTAAATCCTAACAAATGATGTTTTCATTAAGGGTTGTATCACGAAAATAATTACTTATAGACTGAACTAAGATATATTACTGAATATTAATAGGCGAGTGAAGCCACCTAAAGAGAAATGACTATCATCACATTGGGTAGCATAACAAACTCGATATGATACGTAAGTCATGAGACTCTACCATATAATTAAGGATATAAACATGATAGACCATCTATCATAGGCCTATTACATGACCAACAATAGGTCAGACCAAACTAGATTTTTTTGTGTGAACAAGTTAGGCTCAAACTTTTCAAAAAAGATATTTAGCTTAATATGACATACTTTACGCCATCTAAAAAGCTTCTTAAGCCTAAAAATCTGCTTTATCTAATTATGTTATATAACAATGTTCATATTATACCATTTTAATATAACTATATATTGTATTAGTAACTTTAATATAAAATATAATTTAATTATCAGGGTTATACGAACCTAATTAAAAGTATGTCTATTAGTACATTTAATTGTAGACATGATGATATATTTCAAGACCATACAATATAACATGTCTTTAAATAGGTTAATAGATCAGACTAAACTTTTAAATAGATCATACCTAGGTTTTGAATTTTTTTAAACATGCTAAATTGAAACTCCTATATATTATATAGGTTCAATCTATTTAAGATAAAGTCTGGCCTAATCCGTTTCCACCTTACAGATAATATATTAGTGTCTTGATTGAACTTGTGTTCAAGTCCTAAAATAGTACTTTAATGACTTACTGATAGTAGGAAACCCTATGTATGCAGATAACAAATGGGAGGAACTACATATGTCACGATTATGAAAGTTTGGGCTCACGAGAAACATGAGGACCCAACTGTATGTTTGGTCTTCGTATAATATATGAGGAAAAATGTATATCTATACTTCTATACTATATATATAAAGCCAAAATATATTATAACTATTTACATAACATAATTTTTATTTACTTATTTTGCCCTTATAATTAATAATTATTATAATATTATTCCATACAATAAAAAATATAAATGAAAGTTAGAGGAATTATATCTACTAAATATATCAAACTACCAATATATTTTTTTAATAATATCACAATTCATTTTTATAATTTTATTAAAAAATTATAATATCATGTACGAAAAAAATGATATAAATATTAAATATTCAATATTTAAAAAGTAAAAAATGCGGGTCGACAAACATAGAGTGGCTGCCAATACGCTAATCTTAATAATGTATACATATAAATTTTATATACTATGATTTTATTCTACATCATTCATCTCTAATCATTGTTAACTCTATTCAAATAAGTGAATAACTAATATAAGTGCATGATCTCTAAATCTTGTAGATAAATATTACATTCATAATATATATTCCACTCCAAACAAAACCAAAATTCATTTCCACGAGTACCAAAATCATAAAACAATATTTAAATTTGGTAAATGTGCTCAAAATCAGCACCAAATTGAGAACATCTCTTCCGATTCCCAGATTCAGAGGTACGAATCTTTGTTCTTATCATTCTTTCATATCACTTTCTCCCTACTCTTGTTTCCAATTTATTTTTCTCAAAACCTAACCTCATTCTCTTCACGAAGATACCAATTACACTGAAATTCTAAGTATTAATCATTCTTTTCTTAAAATTTAATTTAATTTATTTATTTTTTCATCCAGTTCTGTGGACTGCACCATCCTTCAATTTCTATACGAAGGAGAAGTCACCAGAAGCGTAAGAAATGGTAAGTGCGCCACTTATCTTTGCGTTATTTAGGTGTGAGCCAAGTGAATTATGAATCAGGGACGATAAATAAACCCTGCTTAGTTTATTATATCATGATATAAAATATTTACCCTCGAGGTTAAGTGATCCCGGGGTTATTTCCAAGGTTTTAAATAGCTGTTGTGGTTTCAAAAAGTCTCAAAATCTTAACATATCGGTGTAGTTTCGGACAATTGTGGATATATGCTGCCAAGACCTCGTGGACCAAATTTAAAACCTTTGTTATGTTTTTGCCCTGTGGTCTAGAGGTCATAGGTTCTCTACTTGCGGGGTAAGCTTATGTACATTTAGAATTTGTAGACCCTACTAGCTGGGAGCCCTGTATACTGGACTGCCCTTTGTGATAAATATTTTAGCTTAATTTAGATGGTAATGGTTAGGAATGCAAATGTGAGTGAGATAAGTCTCACATCGAGAAGGAATGGGTAAAGTTAGGAATATATAAGTAGATGATTCCATGAATCTATTGACTTAAGGTTTTTAGTCAACATATTCTGTCAAGCCCACTTATTGTGCTTCTTAGCTTTAGCTCGGTCCTTTGCACAGCTCGACCTCAACGGTGATGTTAGGAACTATTGCAATCTTGACAACGTTTGCAGTGATGACAAGCAATCACAGAGATGTTTATAGCTTGTATAAGTTTTACTTGAATGTCATCTTCTTGAAAATTAGAGTTGAACTAGTTTGGTTGAAATCTTGCCATGTAGTAGTTAACTAGTTACTGTTTGTATCTGAAAAAGATAATTGCCTGTTCTCTTTCAATTTATTACCAATTTCTAGAGGTATCTGCCTTGTGTGCATTAATATCATATTATGTTAAATTATAAGACTTCTTGTCAGCTTAATTGCTATGTTAATGTTAATCTTACTCATAAAATAAATGGGGATTTGTTGCCATGTTTTACATTGTAATCCATCCTAGCAGCTCTAATTATTTTATTTGTCTGCTGTTTATTATTTGTAAATGGACATGATTTATGATATAATATTATGGCGTTGTTCAACCCATGTAGCCGACCCCACATAGTGGGACAATAGCGTGGTTGTTCTTGTTTATCTGTTATTGTTTATCTGTTATATATTATCAAAATTATGGAGTTATCTAAACTATATTTTCCTGTCAGGATATGTACATTCGTGTTAAGCATAGTAAGACAACGTACTTCATTAAGTGCAAGCCATCTGACAAAGTTCTTGACATAAAGGAGAAGTTGCAAGAACTCATTGATCAGCCAGCTAATGATCAAAGGTTAGTTCTACCTGGTACAAGGGAAGTATTAGAGGACTCTAAGACTCTGGCGGAGCAAAAGGTATGCCATATCATGCTTTATGTCATTTTCCTTTTTATTGTTCTTTTTTTAAATATTAACATTTAATATAAATCTAACTCAACTTTTTATTTTATCTATTCTTAGTCTCTACCTAGCCTTAAATTTAATTTTAATTATTCTCATAAGACCTGTACTTATGTGTCATAGATTTTAACGAATTCATATGAAAAATTATTTTCTTGCTGTTCAGGTTGAAAATGATGCTGTTGTTGCACTGACCTTGAGAAAAGGTAATGTATATATTATCATTTTCCTCATCTCCCCTCCCCCTGGCCTCCAAAAAGTTCAAGAAGTTTTATGCATGTTTGTTAGAACCCAAGTACAAGGTATGACTGAGTCCTACATTGGAAGTATAATATTCCAATGGAAGGTTTGATATTGACGTAGGCTTTCCAACCACAATGGCTAGCTTTTGTGCAGTGGTTTGCCCAAGGCCTCTCACTTGATATTAGAGACTTACACCATGTCTCTCAATTGCACATGAGTGACACAGGTAATGACGCTGGCCTTGCTGTGTTCATCTGGGGCTAGTCAAAGGGCTGTGGAGTCCAATTGCAAGGTATGGGACTTAGTCCCACATAGCAAGCATTGGATTTCCGATGTTGTATTTATATGGACATGGGCTCTCCCACCATAATGGCTAGCTTTTTTGGTGTCTTTTTCCCAGATTCATATCATTGTTGCCCTATGGTATACCTGTTGTCAATTTTATTTCAATATTTGGGAGTTGGAACACGTGATATACTCGAAAAGTTTACCTATGCTATTTCTTGTTTGCCTCTTTATTAGTTGGAGGAATACATGGTATACCTATGTTGGTAGGGAGGAGGGTGAATCTCTACTTTGTTCTTCCTTTGCGTATATGCTGCATTGCTTATGGACAAGATGAGATAAAGGATTTATTAGTGAATCTTCTAAACAGTAGACTATAGGGTTTTATTAGTGATAGTCATTTTACTTCCACTGGTAAATTGCAGCAATTAGGAACTGCTTCCGAAAGCATTAATACTATAATAATACTGAAAATTTTGGGCGAAGCTCACATATTCACAGGGTACTTTAGGAATTTCCTTATATTTTAGGAATACAAAAGAAACTCTAATTTTATTTTGTCAAATATCAAAGCTGGGTAGGGGCTATGTGCCTTGATACATGTAATAACTAAATCATTTAGTTTTTCTCTGTACTATCTGTATTGGAGATGATCATTTTCATGTTTTATTATTTAACTTAGATGTCCTCCCCCCTCCACTAAAAAAACAATTTAAGTGCTTCCTTGTTCATTATCACATCTTGTGTAGTTTTAGGCTGTATTCCATTCACATTTACAACATACTGTACAAACAACCAAGCCCTATTTGTCCATTGTAAATTAATTCTTCAGCCATTGCTACTTGTAGCATCATAGTTTGTTTGGTTAGCTACTTAGCAGATACGTTTTTGGCTTTATTGTGGATTTTCATTTGCCGCTGGCTTCCTTTTATCCACTGTACAAGGTCTGGCACTGGGGATCGTTAGATTTGTTGTGGGATTTTTATTTTCTTTTCAAACAGAACACTGTTCAAATGCATTCTTCCAGTGTGCTTCTTCCTACATTTTATTTATCTTGTCAAGTCCTAGTTCTGGATTATGAATTATTTTACTTATTCTCATTCCTAAAACTGGCATTTGCAATATGTTCCTGTCAATTTATTTTTGTTTTTTTAAATTTTGCATCAAGGTCTCTTGTCCTCCTCACAATATCATCTTTTCTTTGCCAGAATTTTTTTCTTATTTTACTTACAAAATAATTTGACCAGAGGAACCCTCGTCCAAGTTTTTATAGTACTTGTATAATTATTCCCAATTTGAGAAAAAAAGTTGATTGCTATCGGAAACAAGCATGCTATGGTTGTTTTGTTTAGAGTAACACCCCTATTCATTTAGTACCTCAGCAAAAAAGCATTAGGATAGGACTTTATGCTAACATTAAAGTCAAAACTTACCACAAATGTCACAAAGAGATGTCATGTACCTTTTACTATGTCTTTGTGAAACCATAGGGGCCAAGATTGCAAGGATGAACATAATTCCTTTCAGTCCAAAGGTTAACTATGTTCAAATGTGATTTTGACAATAGCTGCAGTTATGAAGTGATGTATTGGAC
The DNA here is from genome assembly GCF_001865875.1 of Lupinus angustifolius. Classification (NCBI taxonomy): domain Eukaryota; kingdom Viridiplantae; phylum Streptophyta; class Magnoliopsida; order Fabales; family Fabaceae; genus Lupinus; species Lupinus angustifolius. The sequence goes on from NC_032022.1 coordinate 121,326, forward strand.
TTAGATTCATGGAATTGTAGTTGTCAAAAGTAAATAATCCACATATTGAGGGAATGTATTATATAGGTTGTAAGAAACTACTGAAGATCTTTTGGATTTACATTCTATTGATCTTCTATTGCATGTGCCTACCCTATTATTGTTTTTGCTTTTCGGAAATAACAAATGGAATTTTTGTCTATCTGTTGCTTCCAGATGATAATGAGTTTGAGGAGGTCAACATTGTTCGGCCGAATGATTTCTACCAGTCACGAGATGGAGATGGTGGCAATTGGTAGAGCTAAACTCCAGCGACGGCCAACTTACACCAACCGGTACCTTTGGGCTCATTGAATCCTTAGACTATTCTTGTAACTTCTATTAACTAATATTTGTATGAGCTTTAAGTACTATCCCTCCGGTTAATGATGTACTTGTTTGTATAACACTGAAATTGTTCAAATTTGTGGGATGTGGCTAAGGTATTGATTGGCCTTATACTAATGGTATGCTAAAGGACTTACCAAATTAGGCTCAGGTCATTTTGAAGACCTGAACCATTTACATATTTTTGGGACATTTACATTTTAGCAATTCTTGGGGAATGATTCATTATAAGTTAGTTAACTAATCTCACTCTTGGAATGTCATTATTTTATTAAGTGTAATATCTATGTACTGACAATATAAAAATATATACATAGTTAGTGCATCATCTACCATTTATTTGTATTAAAAATGAATGGTGAATGATACAGTGACAATGTAAAAAACTCTTATTCATTTTCATCTCTTTTATTTTATGATATGGTGCTTAGTACAAAAATATATTTGCCATTAAATCATATCATAGTTAAGGAGAAAAAACATGTTCTTTCATATGGATGACCAATGCCTTCAGTTATGTTGGAGTGACTGGGTGGAATTAGGGGTAGCCCAAGCCGGACTTATATCGAGGCATAAGACAAGTTGTATCAGAGTTGATGGTTCGACTGAGACATGATAGACTTAAGGGGAGCGGATTGGAAAATGTGTGATACCTACACTTGAGGAAGAGATTGTTGGGTTTATTCAAGTATGAAGTCTCACATTAGATATGCGAGGAGGAGTAAAATAGTTTATAAGTAGGAAAAACCCATGAAACTAATGCCTTAAGGTTTTGTTTCAAGACGTGGTGTCTCACTTGTGCCTCTCCACTCTTCCCATACCCCGGTAACAATGGATCTCCCCGGTGGTTGGAGGTTCCCTTGTTGCAGACATGGTGGACTTAAGGGGAGCGGACTAGAAAGTGTGTGGTACCCACACTTGAGGAAGATATTGTTGGGTTTATTCAAGTGTGAAATCCCACAATGGATATACGAGGTGGGTGAAAGAGTTTATAAGTACAAAAGGTTCATGGAACTAATACCTTAAAATTTTGGTTCAAGACATGATGACTTATTTGTGGTTCTCCACTCTTCCTATATCCCGATGATTAGAGGCTCTCCAGTCGCAGTTTGACATAAGGAATTTTGCTAGTCTGTTAACATTGTCATACTGCAAGTAAACTAAAATGACCAGTTAAAGAATGATGGTTGTTAGGGATATCAACAGATTCCAAAATTTCTGAGATGGGATATGTTCTTGTGTGGTTTATTGGTAATGTAGAATAAATAATTTTTCACTAGTACAGTATGATATTTTTAGTTTAAGTTACTAAGTATATGCTCTAGACCCTTCTTTGACCCTCCACCTAAGAAGTGTGACATATCAAAGCTCTTGTTGAGTGCAATTTTGTTATGCTTCTTTCACTTCATCCATGGTCGATAGACTAAGGGCGGTACAACTATGTAGAAAACATAATGTTTTAAGATTTAATGTTAAACTGTCAAAAATCCACTTATATGCTTATTTCATTTCATTCATGGAAGCCATCAAAAAAAATTGGCCTTCAATTGGCAACTTATTCTTGATAGGTTGCCAACCAAAGTAAATGTTACGCGGATGGGAGTTGAGTTTCCTTTATTGTGTTCTAAGTGTAATGAAGTGAATTGAGATTGTGATCATTTGTTTTTACCCTACATTGGGGCTGCTACTGTTGCTATCTGAGATTGTGTTCAACTTGAATAGGTGTTAGGCCAGTTGATGCTTTGTCCTTGGAAGCTTCATTCATGAATTTTATACACCTTTTACATGCTTTCATTCATGAATTTTATACACCTTTTACATGCTTAAAATAGCTCGCAGATATCGTAAGTTGATTTGGATGACAGTTACTTTCTTCATTATGGTTCAAGCCCAATGCTATTATCCTTGGTTTTTAACATGCACATTTAGGAATATTTTCTATTTTTTATTTTCATTTCCAAAAAACAATTTTCATTTCCATGTTTTCATTTCCTCAAAATATGTTTATTTTAAAGATGGCGATGAGTCTGGATAGTACATTACCTAAATCCATCTTGTTGCTTCATTTTTTGACTCAGACCTGCTCCAGACCTATCATGATATCCGTTGGGTTTGCTATCCATAGGTTTTTGGTACCCAGCGGATCCATGGGTACCCGCAACTTAAAAAACATTAAAAATAATTTACAATAATTTATGTAATTGTGTATTTGTTTACTACAATCTTATATTTTTTTTAGGTAATTAATAAGAGAAAAATTATAAAAAAATAATTTGAAGTTTTAAACATATTTTAAATTGACTATTTCAACATTATGATATAAAATTAATTTAATAAGAATTGTTCAATCAATAATATTATATTACATAATACATATATCAATTAACAACATCACATCATTACTTAATAATGTAACATCACTATTTAACATCGTATCAATTATATTTACAAATTAACAATATAACATTATGGATTAAAAATATACAAGGGTCCACATCTTAGCCATCAATTCTAGGGAAATTTGATGGTATAAATTTATTCACTAATTCAAACTATTGAATTTCCCTAGAATTAATCACTAAGATCTAGAGTAAGTTGTTTATACATACTCTTGGAATAAGTGGATCTTCTCCCATATATATATATATAGGAAGGAATAATGGGTCTGGTACCCATTGATCTGTGTACCTCATTGCCCGAACTCAGAACCATCTAACAGTGAATCTTAAAATCTCGGGTCTCATTACCTATGGGTTCAAAAACAAGGACCGAAACCCAACCCGTTGTGGGTATTTTTTATGGGTACTCACAGATCCAGGTACCCATTGTCATCCCTAGTTTGTTATGATCATTTTCATTTTCAAAATCATTTACTATAAAGTTCACAAACAAGGACAATTACTCTTACAATTAATTCAATTCTAAATTTTAATCACTAAAGTAATCAATTTAATGATTTCATAGGATATCTATATATTTAATATTTGCATTTTATTTTCTGACAGATTTTATGTCAACAATATATTGAACATCTTTAATTACTGAACTTGGTCATCAGTTACCACAAAGACGTGTAAAAAGTCATAACGAGCATCATACATTTGTAAGTGCTCACTAGAATAAATTAGTAACATAAGTGCTCTAAAATTTAATTTAGGTTATAGTAACTTCGAGGGCGTCAGCTTTGATCCCAAAATCATATATTATCATATTCATCATTGAATTATATTTCAACAATGAGATAAAAGAGGTGAAGAAAAGTTATTACGTTGAGAGATAAAGAAACAAATTTCATTATGCAATTGTGTCTTAGTCTAGATGATGGAGCCATTCCTCAATGAACAAAGATTCTCTCTATTGATGGAGAGACAAATACTTGATTTTACATGTGTTTTTAATGGCAAAAGTGTTATTACATTGTATATAAAAGGATAAAAATGTCTTACTGTATTATTGTTCCATTTTTTGTGTAGTATTTAGCTCTCCATTAATGGAGAGGATCCTTACTCTTCATCAATTGGTTTTGGTGATTTGTTGATGAGTGGAGAGAGTAATTAAAATTATACAACCCTCATTCCACATTTTTTTGATGTTTAAGGTTATCTCATAGGTTAAAAAAATTAATAAATTTTATAAAATTGATATAATTTGACTGAAGTAGTCATATTTAATGTACATTGAAAACTGTATTAAAAAGAAATGAAAAAATATATGGTTAAAAAATAAGTAATAAATAAGGGTATAGTTGGAAAGTAAAATATAAATATATATTGAGTTTTCAAAACTTCAAAACATTTGGAATAACAGAGAAGTTAAAATATAAAAAAATATGGAAAGAATTGAGTGACAAAAAGTTTTAAATTTTTTAATAAAATGTCATTGCATAATTGTTGAAAATATTCGAAATGACATTTTTTCATTTTCAAAATTTCCTGAAATGAACTCATGTTTTCAAAATATGAAATGAAAACAACAATGCAAACATGTTTTCACCCTCCTTTTCTGATTTCATTGAAAATGAAAACAAACACACCTTTAGTTTTTAAATTGCAATCGCGATTGTGGTGGTCACAATTTATTGGTATGTAGTTAGTGTGGCCGCTACTGTGTGAATTATTTTGCGATTAAAAAAATATTTTTAAATTCGATGTGTTCAATGTGGTCTAATGCAGTCTAATATGACCCAAATGCGGCTCGATGCAGCCATATCACAGTGGTTCGACATTATACCACAATTGCGATGTGATGTAATTGTGGCAGTCACTGTAACCCCAATATTGTGATTGCATCGCATGATGTAGTCCACAGTTTGAATCATTGAACGCATGTAATGGATTTGATCAAAGTTTGTTTTTGGCATTGGTTTTCTTGCATAGGGGCTTATGATGTTTCTTGCATAGGGTGCATGAGTCCAATTGCTATTATTTTACTGTGTTGGATCTGGTTACCAAAGTGCTCTCAATATTTTCATTTTCTTATTCACATTATTGTTCTTTAGTCAATATCTTCTATAGATTCACATTATTGTTCTACTTGGAGCTTCATTTGAACAAATTAAGTAATCTTTATCTCATTTGCAAATTACAAACAAGATACATAACAAGTAGCAAGTTGTTTTCCTAACTACACAATTAAAACAATATAATGCTCTGTGCTCTACTTTGATTCAATGAAAATGGAAAATTTCATAATTGTATATATAAATCATGCATCTTCAGGAGGCATAGATAAATGGATTCAACAACTGATTCCACATTGCTTGACATCAGGACCCTTTGTTTTCAACACAAAAGGGTCAACTCTAACCCAAACCAATGAGAAGATTGAAGCTAAAAGCACTGACCATATAACAACAAGAGTTGGTGTCCTGTTCTGTCTACCCATCAAACCTTTGAGGAATGGATACATATGAACAATAACCCACAAAGAGAAGAAGAGTTTACCAAGAAGTGCACCCCAAGAATGTTCACCACTATTCATTGCATCAGTGAAACCAGCTACAATACCAATAATGTTGGCTATTATGATTGTGGTTGGAGGTATTAGAAGTGCAGTCCATTTAATTGTGTATAGTTCATGAAACTCTCCATCATCATTTGGTGCCTTTGATACAACACTCAAGTTTGTGTTGAATTTAGAAAATGCTGTCATAAGGCCTTGTATAATGGCAAATAGGTGTCCAGACACACTGCCAATGACCCAGAATTGCTGATTTCTCCACCATTCTTCAAGGCTAACTCCACTCCATCTTACTTCAAGAATTGCTGATGCCAAGATTGAGAGGAACAAAGAAATGAAGATTAAACCTGCTAGAGTTCCTACCTGGACAATGAAAAAGATGAACAATAGCAGGAAAGAAGATGGACCTTAACGCTTTGTTGCAAGTTAGTTTTTAGAGGGGAAAGAATGGAAGGGGAGGACTTGAGAGTCATCCACAAGTGTATTTCATGACTCCGAAACCTTTCCCTTTCCTCCATTGTCCTCTAATAGATTTATGTTTCTATTTTCACTTCGCATGCTATAATTTTTTATTGTTGATTTTACTTGTGTGATATTTAACCCTTGCAACATGCATTACTATTCATTTAAAAACTGTCATACTGCAGATTTACAAATTAGGGACACTTTAAAATAGTTGTATTCAGATATACTTCATTGCTTGTACACTTTTTTTTTTTTTTACTTTGTGAACCTTTATATCATTATACATGGAATTATGGAATTGGCACAATAGTTAAATAAATGTCAGTATTTATGTCTCTATATGTTAATCTTGTATTAATTCTATATCTTCTATCATAGCTATGTCGTGTCGTATAATATTTTAAATTTGTTGTAACCGCGTATCTATATCATATCTCATGTGTCAATATGTCATGTCTATATTCGAGTTTCTTTGTGCTAACTAAGTGTACTCTCTCACTATATATGAGCTTCCTAACTAGAGTTTCATGATCAATGATCAATGAAAGGAAAAAGGGAAATATTTTACCGAAGATATGATGAATTTATCAGTGAGCAAGCAGATGGCAGGAATGAGACAATATATGAGGAGAGGTATTGAGCTGAAAGGGTAGACAGTGCTGTTAATATATGCAATCCTTTGAAGCCCTTTGAGTCTTCCTTCATTGAAGCCATACCAGATTGGACAATGGTGGCTGAATAGGATCTCAAGTGATCCCACTGCCCATCTAAGCACTTGGTTAAGTCTATCTGTAAGGTTTATAGGAGCTGTACCCCTGAATGCAGGCCTCTTTGGCATGCAGTATATAGATCTCCAGCCATGGGTATGTATCTTCAGACTGGTCAGAATATCAGATGCTATAGATCCATAGTTCAATCCTACCTGTGCATAGCAAAATTTGATCAATATAGTTTCAACTGTATAACAGCCCAACATGCTCTCTCCACAGAAGCCTGCTGGACCAAGCGAAAAGTTACTTTTGACCCATGATTAAAGGGCATCCCAGAGAGAAGTTGAGCTCTAGCTCCGATACCATGTTAAGGTTCCATCTCAAAATCAATTAGCAAATAAAAGGAGTAGCCCAACATGTATTTAAACCATGCCTAAGAATGAGGCGGCCAATGTGGGACTTACTTCCCTACACTATTTCATTTTGGAAAACCTTGGATGTAGGGGCATAGTTAGAAACTTGTAATTGAGGAGTTCAAAGAAGAAAAGTACTACCTCATATCCCCATAGAGTTCTATCTTCATAGCTACAACTCATGACATGAATGGCTTCTTTAAGTAGGGCTGCCTGACCTGAAGAAGGATCAATACCACCTTCTTCTGTTAATGAAGAATTAGCAAAAAGTTCAGACTTTCCAAATTTACTTTCAAAATTCATCTCTGACTTCAATAGTTGCTTGTTATCTTCATCTGCTCCTGCTAAAAAAGGAAGCTAGTTGTTTGAAATGAAAGTAAAAGGTTTGTGTGCTTCTGTTAATTTGATTGAGTATTAAGGTAACCTGTGACTGTTATGCTTGCATCATCTACATCCTCATCTTGCTTTGAGTGAACTTGTACCAATCGCGGCCGTTTTGAAGCCTTTGGAGGATCAAAGCCATATAAAGCTTTCCTTCTGAAGATACATCCTGAACCAACATAAACAGGCCCCTGAATTCCATCTAGGCATCTCATTGTAATCTGCAGAAAAAAATATAGACTCAGCTCCAGTTAAAATTTCATTCACACAATCAAGGAAACAAAGTGGATTTTAAAGTAAAAAGAATAATTTAGGTAGTGTTTGACACATAGACAGAACATAATTGAATGAAGTGTTCCACTTTTTAACCAATGTCTTGCTCTTAAGTTCTGTTCCTTTCGTACTTACATCGTATAAAACAGTGTTTTTGTTGGCATAACGATCATTCCGATCAAGGCTGTCAAATCTTTGTGGAAACTGGACAAAACCAATGCTATTCCCGAGTTGTATGTCCATAAAGAAACACATAGCCTCTCGCACGGCTTTGCTGTTATTCACGTAATGATTACAATCCAAGTTCAGCACAAAAGGAGAATTGCTTAGCACTGCTGATACGCGAAGCTGGAAATCCATGAACAATTAAGCCAAAACAAGGTTATTTTAGATTCATCTCTACGAGGATGAGAAAAAAACATAATGTAAAAGATAAAGATGGTGCTTGAACTGTTTACCAAAGCATTCATTGCACCAGCTTTGCTGTGGTGTTGAAATGCGGGTCTTTTCTCGCGAGACATATAGGCAAGGCAGGGAAGTTCATTTCCTTCTTGGCCTCCACCGTGAGCAAGAAGTATTTGTATCATACTAGGATGATCTTTGGCATTGTTTCCTGGCCATGGTGTCTCATCTTTCATAGTCCACCCTTCTGCGGGAACTCTCTTTGATTTGGCCACAAGTGCATTTATCCTCACCTTAAATTCTTCATATTCTCTCTATCGATGCAAGTGCCAAGAAGCCGTAGAACTTTGTTAATCTTCACAACCGAAATAGTATATACTATTCTAAGAGCATGCATTAAGAGGGTTAATAGTACCAACCTTCATCGTACGGCGTTCTTTGACATATGTGGGCTGAAGCTTATCCTTCAGATAATCTATCTTCTCAGAGAAGTACTTCTCGGGTGCTCGAGGTTCTGTAGAGAATTTTTTGCAGAAAGGTACCCACTTTCTTGCAAATTCAGCAGTTTCTTGAAGAGCTTCAAAGGTGAGCATGGAAGCTCCATCATCAGAAACATAGCATGAGATTTTGTCCGCCGGGTAATCCAAGGCCAATATTGATAGAACAGTATTGGCTGTAACTATAGGAGGTTCCTTGATTGGATCTATGGTAGTGACAAAAACATCTATTGGAGAAAGCATATTGGGTTTGTTCTCTGGTTCAAACCTGCATTGCAAGTTCTAGACTAAGTTTATTGATGCACATTTGAGCTCTTGTTAAGGTGTAGAATTAATCACCATAGCAATTCCATTTCTATCTTTAATTTACACTTTATCATTGATGTTGATGATATTAATATGATCTGATGATTATGTGATACAAAAGACAAACTCAATAGTCCTATTTATACTAGTTGCATACTTAGTTTTAATTAAACAAAGAAACAAATCGAGTAGTATAAGTATGAAATAATTAGTTCTTAGATATTCTAACAAGAAGCTCTAACTTAAGAAAAAGATAGTGATGAATGTTGGATAATGTGTTGTTAGTTGGTAGATAATTTAAGGACACCTGATAGAAAGACGATCAAGGTATGTCTCACGATCAATGGGAAACCATTTAGGAAGCTGATCAACTAGCCATGACAATGCAAGCCAGATTTCACATACTACAGATGTGATCCATAGTCCAACCGCATCGGATACCGGGTGGAAGATTCTATACTGAAAGAAAAGTAGTAGAATGATGAGCCGAGCCACAACCATCATTCTATAAGGACTGAGTTTGCCTGACGGTATCGCTACTTTCCTTGAGAGTGGCTGCCTAGTTTCTTCTTTCCTGCATCATATTATATATGACAGTACACAATACATTGATTAGTTTATGATTTTCTTTTATTCCATGATACATGGTTGTTAAAATAGGATCACAAGGTTCCGAAATTAGGAACAAGGTCATAGTACGTACATGGCCTTTTCAGGATCATCTGAGGCATCAGTTTCAATCAAAAGATTGCCTTGGTTCAACTTCCAATCATGTGTTCTCACCTTGTCATCCAATTTCACACGTCCTGCTTCATGTTATGACGACGCGTTAGTTAGAATAAGCAAATGATGTTACTCTTTCCTTTCTCTTCATCCTTCACTTGCAAGAAGAGAAAGCTATTGCTTCCTCAGAAAGAGATCAATAACTTCAAATTACAAAAAGAGCAACCTAATGCACGAGGCTCCGGGATTTAAATCCATGACCTCAAGGTTACAAGACAAGTAACTTTCCTGTTGCGACGAATCTCACCCTTGGAACTTCAAATTACAAACTAGGGAAAAAATTTAAGGTGCATGTGTAATAAAGGAGAAGGCGAAAACATACCAGGTTCTCCTATACTATAAGAAGATATTGGAAGATCTTCATTGACCTGCAAGTTTACATACAAATAATTTAGTCTATTGTCTAAAGGAATAGTTCAGTATAAAAAAAGATGAGAATCTCAAGCAGTCTTTGGTTACCAGTGTTGATTTAGCATTCTCATAATCATCTCCACTGCTTTTCTTTCCTGGCAGAATCTCACCATGCTTAAGCTTGTACTTTTCTTCTACCATTTTGAATTCTTGTTCAATATCATCCACATCATCTTCATCTTCATCTCCATCAACTCTTGGGCTTCCTTTGATTTACAAGAAATAATGGTTATAATATTATAGAGGGTAAGCTTGACGAAACAGTAAGGTTGTTGCTTAATAACCATTATGCCACAGGTCCATATCCTAGAAACAGCCTCCCGAGATCCACTAAGTGGGAGCCTCGTGTAATGGGCCGTCATTTTTAATGGTTAAAAGATTGTATATACCACTAGGATCTGTTTGACAATACATATCTTAATCTAATGTCCAATTACCTTTAATACGTTTGTATCTTGTATGGCACTGAGGACAAACTTGAGTCCCTTCCCTTCTTTCATACTCATAGCATGGCCTACACACTGGGAAACCACACTCTTCACAAGCTACAAATAAGTCTCCATCCACTGTTACTCCCACAGAATCACCACATATCTCACATAGTTGACCATCTAAGTTCTTCACAAGCTTAGGCTGCAACAAAGTTAAATATATGTTAGCTCTTGGCTGCAATATTGAATTGCAGTTGCACTCAATGCCGCAACCGCATCGGGCCACAACTCAATCGCATTGGACTACATTTGGGCTACAACCATGACCTTAAAACACTGGTTAGCCCAACATATAGTAAATATGTCACTAAATTATAATGCAAGTATGAATTTAATATCTTATCTTGTATATTTGTGTATGATTTATTTACCTCATCATGTCCTTGGATTGCCACGAGCTCATTGCTGTCATGAGAACTTGTAAATAGTCCAGTACTAGCTTCCATGGTGAGCACAGAATGGAAGCAGTGCAAGTATTGATGAGTGATGTTTGGGGTTTACATATATAACTCTTGTCATGAATTAAGGTGAAATATACATCTGCATGTTTTTATCATGTCCACATAAGGGTATTGTTTTTTTGTTGTGGGGTTACTATTGACTTGAGAGTTGAAGTTTATGCTGCAACTAAATTTATGTTGATACAATGTTTAATGTAGAGGCAACAACTTTCTGAAGGTGGCATGTTCTGCTCTAGAGATTAGATGGTTGGTGAAAAATCTCCCATTATAAAAACTGGATGGTAACTATAGATTTCACAATAAAAATGGCGAACCGGACTCCAAATCAGTATAATACATCAATTTTATTGGTCATGCAATCATATCAGTCAAAATTAATGAATTTTTGTTTATATCTAATTTCATCGGTATAATAAAATAGTAGTTGAATGGATATACCACTATACTAGTATTTCACCAATTTGATGACCAATAATATGTCAATAAGATACATAGGTGGAATAAGCATCTCATATATCAGTTTCATAATGTTTATATCACAACTATAGAAACTGAACATTCTTCCTAAGATGCTTGACAATTTTAACCCACTTGTGAATTTTATGATCTTTGTTCAGATCCATCTTGATGCATAGTATGAAACACAATATTTTTCAGGATATTGAGATCCTTCTCCATATGTTTTTTACACATAAGTGATGTTACATGTTGTTTTAATTCTACCATTGAAAAATGACTATTAGGGTACATAAGGGTAGTATGTCATCTCACTACTTTGTTTATTCACAAAAAAAGATATAAGGTCTCACATTTTACATTCAATTATTTACCATAATGGTTAGGGTGAGTTCAACCATTTATTTGTTGAGTTTGACATGATTGGAATGTTAAAGAAATTCTATTCGAGATATTGATCTTGATCCTTAAATGATATCTAAGAACTTGATCCCATTTAACAATAAAAAAACTATATAACATTGACCCTATGTACATAGTTTCTGGAAATATGTTAATTTTTTGCTGCCCAATGTCCATAGTGCAATTAATTTGGCCTTCAAACTTTTATTAGACAAACAATTGAGTTTAGAATTGGAAAAATGCTAGCAAAATACTTTTAAAGACATTTATTAAGGAAACGAAAAGGGAATGTTTTTATAGAAATTCGTTGAAGTTTAAATATTTGATAAATACCATTTTTGTTTTCTCATGTAATGTTACTTTTTATTAAATCTTTAATCCGTGCCCTTCATATTATCCTTTGAATTTCATTATATCCGTGAACAATATTTGCATAGAAAATTTTAGTAAATTGTATAAGTACATTGGTGCAGCCCATCATTTGTTTTTAAATGAGTCCTACACAACAATTATTTTCTAAACATGTCTATAACTTAAGGCAGCTGAATCAAAACAATGGTTTATAATGTTCAGGTACAGTTCCTGCTGAAATTGCAACCATTGATGTCATAGTCTAAACATTATTAGCCTTTGAATTAAACATCTTGAATAAAAATGCAATTAATAGTGATGCAACATTATCAATATACTAATCTTTCAACAGTAAAAATAGATAAAAATGTAATTTTGATTTACTTTACAAACCTTGAACAATTTGACCTAAGATATATGGTAAGTTGTAACAAAGATGTCACTTTGAGAATTTTGATTTACTACACAAAACTTTCACTTTTTCCTTATTCATCCTTATGCATCACCACTTTGTTGGTCTCTCAATCATGCTCTAAAAATCAAGTATGCACAAAAGTCTTGTAAAAATGTTCACCAAAGAATACTATAACAAAACCATTAACTTCAGCAGTTGATTCCACATAGCTTTGTATCAGGTCCCTTTGTCTTCATTACAAATGGATCAATTCTTACCCATAGCAATGAGAAAATTGAAGCCAATAGAATTGACCAAATCACTACGATCGTCGGCGTCCGATTTTGCCTACCCATCAAACCTTTAAGGAATGGATAAAGATGAACAATCACCCAAAATGAAAAGAAAAGTTTTCCAAATAGAGGCCCCCAAGATTGATAACCATTGTTTATAGCATCTGAGATTCCAGCAACAACTCCAACAATATTGATTATTAAGATAGTTGTTGGAGGAATTAGGAGAGTGGTCCATTTAAATGCATATAATTCTCCAAAGTCTTCATCATCTGTTGCTTTTGATGTAACAGTGAAGTTGGTGTCAATTCCTGCTAGAACCTTGAGAAGGCCTTGTATAACAGCAAATAGATGTGCTGATACACCACCAATGACCCAAAATTGTTCATTTCTCCACCATTCCTCAATGCTTACTCCACTCCATTTCAACTCGAGAATGCCTGTTGCGATGATTGAAGAGAAGAGACCAATGAAGTACAAACCAGCAAAAGTACTTATCTGCATCATCACCAAGCAAAAAAAGAAATAGCAATATGAGCAAAGAGGTATGTATGCATTCTATTAGCATCTTGAATAAGGATTGAAAGAACTAGCATTTTTAGTGATAATGGATTGATGATTAAAAGGTTAAGTCCTGCTGCATAAGAAAGATGATTAGCATTCACATTATATCTTGTAGTCTTGATGGTTATTATGAAATGTGGCATGTCATAGTTTCATAATAAATAAGCACAAGCATGTAATGTATAATTGAATTCTTATTGTTTCAAATTGCGGACCGCATTACGCAACAATTGCAGGGTGATACTGAATCATAATGTTGTGGCTGCATCGAGCCATAGCGTAACTGCATCCGACTGCATTTGAGCCATATCAAGCAGCATCAAATTGAAAAACATTATTTTAATCACAACAAATTCACACCACAATCCACATTGCAACGACCATAATAACCATAGTCGCAGTAACCGCAACCATGACCACAATTGCAGTTTAAAACGATGTGAGTTCCTATTAGGAAGAGGGGTAGAATGTAATTGTTACCGGTGGCATGATGAATTTGTCAGTAAGCAAGCAAACTGCAGGAAGAATACAGTAGGCAACTAGAGCTATGGAGGTGAAGGGGTAGACAGTTGTGTTTGCATATGCAAATCTCTCAAGCCACTTTAGTTTCCCTTCCTTGTATCCATACCATAAAGGGCTATGGTGACTGAAGAATATCTCAATGGAACCAAGTGCCCATCGAAGAACCTGATTGAGACGATCGGACAGGTTGATAGGAGCAGTTCCCTTGAATGCAGCTCTCCTTGGATTGCAGTAAATGGATCTCCAACCACGGCAGTGCATCTTAAAACCTGTTAGAATATCCTCTGTGATAGATCCATAGATCCAACCAAGCTGCACATTTGGAAAGCATAAGCATGTATGAGCTTACTGTCTTAGTTATTACTCAAGAAAGATGTCAAAGAGTCCTAAGGTAACACTTGGTGCTTGGACAGAACATGATGTTATGTTCTGTTCTAGTTGGTTACAACTCTTTTAATGAAAAAAAAATGTTCTAGTTTGTAGTCTTTTGTCATTTTTATCGAAAACACCAAACGGAAAAAAGAACTCGCATGTTCTATATTGTCATGTTTTGACATATCTACCAAATGCTATGTAATGCAGGTATTGCTAGTGTACCTCTAGTCCCCATTCAGTTTTGTCTTCGTACCCACAACTGATTACATGAATGGCTTCTTTAAGAAGGCCTGCTGGACTTGAAGATGGAGGTACACCACCCTCTTCCATCAAGGTTGAAGTCACAAAGATCGATGATTGCCCAAATTTCTTCTCAAAATTCATATGAGACATCAACATCTCTTTGTCATCATCCATTCCTATTTTTCGACAATAGACAGATGGTTTAGAATAGCTAAGAAGGAAATCAAATTTGATTAAGTTTGGGCAAAGAAAGACTAAAAAATGTGGCATAGTGTGTGAGGCTCCCATCTAATGGGGTATGGCGAGATTAAATATATGCAGCCGTGCTCCTGCAATGATCTGAACCCATAACCTCCATGTTATAGGGCAACAACCTTACCATTGCACCAAGGATCGACCTCAAGGTCAAGAAAGACTAATGGTTAAAAAATAAAATGAGAACCTTGTAGGCTTGCAGCCTCTCCATTTGCATCACTCTTTGCATGCTTAAGCTTCTTCCGGCTTCCAAAACATGGGCAGCAGTCACAGCTTACCATTTTTGGGCGCTTGGGACCCTTCGGAGGATTATACCCATATAAAGCTTGCCTCCGGAAGCAACAACCTGTGCCAACATATACTGGACCCTGAATACCATCTAGACCCTTCATGTTAATCTACAAAAAGGCAGCAAAAAATGGAAGTAATCAAATATTCTGTTTACAATACTAAAAGAAATCAAATTCATTGGGGAAACAAAGCTGGTGCTGAATTTCTTGCAGTGACTCACATCAAAGAAAACTGTGTTCCTGTTAGCATAACGATCATGTGTATCGATGCCATCAAATCTTTGAGGAAACTGGACATAGCAGACCTTCTTCCCAGTTTGCGGGTCCATCAAGAAGCACATGGCCTCCCGGGCAGCCTTGCTGTTATTGACATAATGATCACAATCCAAGTTCAACATGAAAGGAGCATTTGTGAGAACTGCAGACACACGAACCTGCAAATTGAAGCATTTATATTTGTTAGAGTCAAATATTTGTGATTTATAGATGTGAATAAACATGATTGCAAGTAACAAATGCTGCCTTTAAAATTCTACCAGAGCATTCATTGCACCAGCTTTCTTGTGGTGTTGAAAACCAGGCCTTTTCTCTCGTGAAACATAGACAAGGCGAGGAAGTTGGTTTCCTTCAGTATCAAGACCTCCACTGGTGCCAAGAAAGACTTGAATCATGCCAGGATGATCCTTGGTGTTGTTCCCTGGCCATGGTGTTCCATCCTGCATGATCCACCCTCCTTCAGGAACTTTCTGCGCTTTTGCAACAAGTGCATTGATCCTAACCTTGAACTCTTCATATTCTCTCTGCCAAGTACCCAAAAAGCAGCGAAATCATATTCTAAACTGAAAGTTTTAGTTAGATTTATAAATGAATACTTAGTACTATTGTTGGCTTAACACAAACCTTCATAGCTCGACGCTCCTTAACGAATGTGGGTTGCACCTTGTCCTTTAGGTAGTCAATCTTCTCAGAGAAGTACATCTCAGGTGCTCTAGGCTCTATAGAAAATTTCTTACAAAATGGTACCCACTTCCTAGCAAACTCTGCAGTTTCTGATAGGGATTCGAATGTGCACATTGAAGCTCCATCATCAGAAATATAGCATGATATCTTTTCAACTGGGTAGTCCATGGCCAAGATTGAAAGAACAGTGTTTGCTGTAACCAAAGGAGGTTCCTTCATTGGATCCACAGTACTAACAAAGACATCCACAGGAGCAAGCATATTGGGTTCATCTTCGCGCTCGTACCTTGAAAACAACATTTCGGTCAGCAAAAAATATTGAACCTTGATATCTAACCATTATTAGCAAAAAGACACTATCAAACCCCATTTATATCTTTGTACAACAAATTGCATGACTTTGAAAAAACCATTTTACTTCTGCTACATCAATCACATCTAATCTCAGTTTTCATAAGTAAGAACCTGATCAGAAATGATATAAAATGTTACATACAGCTACTATTTCCTTTGATTATAGATTTTGAAGAGTGTAAGGATATTTGAAAAAAGCCTTAATATGTATATAAACTAGTTTCATATGATTTATAATGGCATTCTCCTGTGGAAAACTATTATCCTTTTCTTTTGTCTCCTAATTACTAATTAGTCTCCGAATCAAATTAACCCTTGCAGGAACTGTGCTAAGTGGAACCTTTACCTGATGGAAAGACGATCAAGGTAGGTTTCTCGTTCAATGGGAAACCATTTAGGAAACTGATCAAGAATCCATGAAAAAGCAAACCAGATTTCACATACAATAGAGGTTAGCCATAGTCCCATTGCATCATGTACCGGGTTCAAAATTCTGTATCGAAAGAAGAAAGCAAGAATAACGAGCCGTGCCACAATCACCATCCTATACGGATTGACTTTGCTAGATGCTATTGGAATTTTCCTTGACAGTGGCTGCCTTGCTTCATCTAACCTGCACCAATTTACATGTAACCAAATTTTTTGTTATTGTTTAATTATTAAGAACTGCATTACAATTTCTTAATTTTGGTACTGGAAGCATACATAGCTGAATCTGGATCTTCTTCAGGTTCAGGTCCTAAATTTCCCTGCTGCAATTTCCAGTCATCCATTCTGTCTTTCCATCCATCCTCTTTCTTTTCATCCCATCTTGCACTTCCTGCATTGATCATATCATGGTCATAGTCATACATGTATATAAATTTCACCATGTTGAAATAGATATTTATCATAGAAATTCGACAAAGTTTTACGTTGGTTGTCGATTGCCTAACAGAACCTTCACATTTTATTAGGGCTTAGGACCAACTATGTATAGAATCAAACACATATATGCATTTTAAAAGAAGTTTAAGTAATTAGACTGTCTTACCTGGTTCAGACATTGGATATGGATGCACTCGTTTATGCAACGAAGAAGCTAACATCTGGTCCCCATAACCATGAGATGCTACTGATAACTCTCCACTTACCTGCATTTATGCATGAAAGTTTTAGATCTGTTGAGTGTAAAAACAACAACCAAGCATTTATCCTACTAGGTAGGTCGGCTACATGGATCGAACAAAGCCATACTACCTGTGTTTATTGACAAGGTCTGAGAATATAAAATGGACTAAAAATGGTTTGAATCTTACAGGCCTAGAAAGACTGCCAGATATAACAGGTGGGAATTGAGAATGCTCATCATCTTCAGGACCTCTTCCATAGCTCATCTTTCCATGCAGCATGGCTTCTGCAACATACCCATGCTTGTTCTTTTGATCCTCAATATTAAACTCATGCTCGATATCATCCACATCCTCTTCATCTTCATCTCCCTGAACCCGCGGGCTCCCTTAACAAAATTGGAACATAATGATCAAACACAGGCCATATCAGTTCTCTACTTGTTTACCATTTGAATTCAACAATTTTAACTAACTACAAAACTTCAGTGCCATACAATTACACTATACCTCAGTATAGCATATGTCACTAAGTTCCGTTTCTGAGTTAGGTTTGGAGGGAAGGAAATTGAAGACTCAAGTGTCATGAAATACACTTGTGAGATGACTTTGAAGTACTCCATTTCTAATCTTTCCCCTCCAAAATCCAACTTGCAAACGCGCCCTTATAGTGTGTTTGTGAGTTGGTTATTGGAAGGCAATGGAGGAAGGAAAAGGCTTCGGAGCCATGAAATACACTTATGAAATAACTCTCAAATCCTTCTTTTCCTTTCCTTCCCTCTAAAAACTAACTCGTAAATAGAACGCTCGTTTGTCAGTTAGATTTTGGATGGGGAGGGGAAGACTTCAGATTCATTCATGGCTCTGAAGCCTTCCACTTATCATCTTTCCCTTCCAAAAACTATCTCACAAACATAGTATAAAAGAGGGAAAAACTATGAAATAGGCATACCTTTGAGACGCTTGTATCTAGTCTTGCACTGTGGGCAAAGTTGGCTCCCCTCTCTCCTTTCATATTCATAGCACGGCCGACACACCGGAAAACCACACTCATTACAGGCCACAAACAAGTCTCCATCCACCGTGAGTCCCACCCCATCCCCACAAATCTCACACACCTGACCATCCAAGTTCTTCAATGGCTTGTGCTGCAAGAAAACCACATAACAATAGTCCCATCAATAAAATGCTTGAATGAAAAGTAAAAACAAACACAAAGAACCTTAACTTGTCTCTACTTTTGTTCTAGTTACTTATTTTCATGGTTGGTTACTACAATTACCTCTTCATGGCCATGAATAACCACAAGCTCATTGCGGTTGTGAGAGCCAGCAACTAGTCCAGCACTAGCTTCCATATTGAGTTGATGAATGGGTCACTAGAATAATCAAACACAAAAACAAACACAACACAAGGGTGTGTTTTTTGATGTATGATGAGGTTGAAAAATAGAAATGTTAGTTTGCATGGCTTGGTGTGTGTGTTTATGTCCACATAAGAGTGATGTATTGTGTTGGTTGCAGTGTCACCATTGCTGTAAAGCTAAGCTAAGCTTTGTGTATTTTTCAACCACCATGGTCTTCAAGCAAGCCATCTCCAACACCTATCCTTTATTTTTTTGGGTACAACCAAATATATTCACTTAATAGTGACTAATTCATTTCAGGGTATGTGATTGTCCATAAAGATTCAATGAAATTTTATAACAGTTAACTAATATGTTGTTGGTAACTTGTGCATATGGAGCTTCCTTGTTTCTTTTCTTTATCAAATCAATATTCCAAAATGAAATCTATATATTCTCGTACTAATTTTTGATATATAAATTTGTGATTAAAAAAGTGGATAGGTATTTAATGAGATAACAATTAGCTTAAACAACTTGTTAATTATTAAACACGAAATTAAACATCATTAATCATATGGAAAATGGTGTTAAAAATAGCATGCATGATTATTATTTGTCTAAAGTCACCTATGATTGATTTACCTTGATAACATTATAATTTTGCGGAGGTTAACAATGTCCAAAATTTGTTAATAACTTTGTATTGTTTGGTTTATATAGTTTTTTAAATCTAAACCATATGTATCCTGTAATTACGGGAGACAACATATTCAATCCTAGTAGGATAATTAATAATAAATTAGTATAATGTGCTCTTCGAAAATAGATTACTATAATGTCCTATTCACTTAAAATGCAAATTATTAATCGACTATTGATAGTCAGTGTAAAATCTCATGTAATAGTTTTTTTACTGCTAATGGTATCTCATTTTATGGTTAAGGAATTAATTTCGATTCAGTTTGTAATTATCTCTCTCAATAAGTGTCACTCTCAGGAATTAAATTATTAACCTTTCATGGGATGTAGCGATGTTTTACATCACTAAACACACTTCAATAGTATCTCATGTGAGTCTGAGTTTGGTGTGTAAGCATTATTTTCCTACACTTTTGAAATTCATTTTTGCACACTGTTTTCGGGTTGTTCATAAATCATAGTATAAGCTTAATTACGAGTGGGTAAGATGCACCATACCAGCCTAATATTGAAAGCTTCACTGATGTGAAAGGATGGTTTATTATTAGTATCAATCTAATTAAAGTTTCTGTGTTATAGAACAAATTATCACAGAATTATATACATTGAAATGAATGTGAATGAGTGTGGTATATTATATTTTAAATGTTCAAATAACAAAAATCATGTAGAGATGAAAAAGAAAGCTTATATTATCTTATTCCAATTCCAAAGATAGTTAATCAGTCATATTATTTTTTTAGTCAAACGCTTTTTGCTTTTTTTCTGGGTCTATCATACCCTTTCACTTTTTACAAATTATCTTTTATCTCTATCAATAAAGTCATAACTCCTAAGTGCTATAAAATCATCTATAAACTGAGTTGAACTTTCAATTAAATCATTGTTTAGACTTTGGATTATAGTCCTTTTAGTAGCATTTTGGTCCTAAGTTTTTTTTCTTCATACAGTATTTCACGTTATATGATTATTATCATGCCTATTAATTTGTATTTATTTTTCCTAATATTTTGAATCTTGAATTTCTATGAAACTTTCTAATACCATTGTCTTACTTTATTTTATTTAACTTACTTAAGTACAGCAATATCTTATTAGCAATCAATCATAAATTTAGATAAGCCCTCTTCATATAGTATTATACAACATTTTTCAGCATTTTCCATTTTGTATGCCCAACAACAATGTCTCTGCATAAAGATTGTATTTCTGAATACCTTTGATATGATACCTTTATAGTATAATGATACTTCAGAATTATCCATTTAGCTTTTTTTTTTCTATGCATAGATATATATATAAAGATTATAACATTGTAACGGAAGTTTAGGGACGAAGAAAATTATAGAAGACCATCCAAACTAGAATATAGGTGCAATAAACAAGAAAAGGTTTCACATTATATATATAAAGGGCACTAAATTTGACTGGTCGGTCCTTAACTTCAGCCAAATTAAATAATCTCAATGCCCAGAGAGAAATAAAATAAAAAAAGACACTAGAATTAAAATAAAATAAAATAAAATTATGGTACATATATAACGTGTTGCTTTTTGGAGACTACGTTCTATGGAAGTAAAAAGCATGTCAGCATTCTTGGAACGTAAGTACTTCAAATCTAAGCAACATTCAAAACGTTAGGTATGTAAGTTGCAGTTTCTACATCTTTAGATGGATTAGTAACTCCTACTTTCAGAACATGATATATATGAATTAAGCACCTCCCTGAAATGGGTAACTATGTTCAAATTACCATATTAATAAGCAGGCATAATTGTGGCAAATTTACTTGTGGGTACACATTAACTAAAATATTATTATGGAAGTAGTGTAGTTTTTAAAAACTTGACAATGACATTGTTGAATATCTTTCTTCTTTTTTTTCTTCTGGAAAATACAACACTCATCAATTTCATTGGAGTTTTTATTATATTCAAATATTTTAATAAAGTTGTCAATGGTATTAGAGTTTTTCATTTTTTCTCCTAATTTCCCTCAAGCAAACTCGGCTATAGGGTAAGCATTTTTCCACTTTATTATATTTTAATAAACTTGTCTATCGCGTTGAAGTTTTCAATTTTTCTTAATTTCCCCTAAAGCTAACTCGTCAATCTTATAGGAATTTTTTTTAAAAAAAAAATTATTTTCCTACCCAAAATCGACAATGGGGTTAGAATATTTCTATTTTTTTACTCTCTCCAAAATTGGAAACCCCATTGGAGTTTCTTTTTTTCCCCAAACCAAAATTAGATTCAATGGTTGGAGTTTTCCATTTTTTTTATTTTCCTCCAACCAAAATCGGCTACATGGTTGAAGTTTTTGTTTTTTCTTTCTCTCTCCAATCTCGGCTATCAGAATGGAGTATTTGTTTTATTTTTTTTGGTTCATGTAACTTTTTTTATAGTTTGGTCTAGCTAATGCAATACATTTCATATTTATTAATAATCTAAAAATATTATAGTATTACATTTTCCTAATTTATTAAATCCCAAAATTTTAATAACGTCTATGTGATGAAGTGTTACATGTAGGTGGCTTTCTTCTTCTTGGTGGTTGAACTCTTAATTATTGTTCATTTCATTGCGAGATTCTCCATCTACCACGTGTTGTCAATTGTGGCTCCTCCTCATCATCTTCATCTTCGTCATCAACATTCTCAACCACAACCTCGTCATCAATATGTTGTATACCAAAAATGTTTGTCGACAGTATAGTAGGATGACAATACTGTTGATAATCGTATGCTGATAATTGTGTACTTGAAGTGGTAGCAAACATTGATGGTTGTGATATTTAAGAACTTGATGACAAATAGGTCGATGAATAATTATAAAATTGTGAAAAACTTCTGAACCCATATGGTTGTTGTTGTGGAGGAGCAGTTGATGGAGTATGTACTTGAGAATGAGTATTAGCTTGAGTTTGTTGTAGAGACTCAGTTTCAGACATATGAAAATGTTGACTAGGGAAAGCTTCAAAATAGTTTGTAGAGTATGTTGTAAGGTGTAGATTAGCCAATGCTTTCATCATTTTAGGCCATATGAGAATATGTCAGATAATGATTGTATCAGATTTACTAAACAAGTTGGAGGAGCACTTTGATCACAAATTCTTTTTGCAAAAGTGTAATGAAAAAAGACAAAATTAGGAGAAAAAAATATAATTAAATAAAAAGTTTAATTACTAAAAAATAAAATGTTATCATTCTAACAAAGTATGTTCTATCTTGTGAGATGTATCTTCTATCCCTTTGTAAGTACCACTCCGTATACTGTGAGTAATGATACAAAGTGGGGACAATATTGTGAAGACCATTGACCACATAGTTTTCCCTATCATTCCACATTTGAATCCAACAACAATGCTCACGTGACCAGTCATAATCATTTTTGTCACGCAAGTCTATTTTATGGAGTTTTTCATTGTTCATAGGATCTTATGGAATTGATTGATTTATATTAAATTGTCTCATAGCTCGATCAGGAGCATGTCATTCTATAATTGTGAAACAAGTCATTGACACACATGATCGCCATATTTCAGGGACATTTCGCAGGAAAGTCATGTGCATATATGGGGTCTAGAAAAATTGATAAAAAATAATAGAAATAATTATATAATATAATATGAAGAATATAGAATATACCATTTTTCTATTATTGTATATGTTTATTGCTTGAGTGTTTCTCATTTTTTGAAATGGTGAAAATATGACAATTTGAGGATTATTCAAATTATGTAAGCAGTTGTTAATATGCATATTGGAAATATTAAGACACAAGTTGTCAACTAGAAAATGGAAATATCTACTCTTATATATGATTGTCCTACAACATGCAATCTATTTCCAGCTGAATCAAATCAAATTTGATTTTTACAATGTTATCATTTCTTTGTCTTCTTGCTTATGATTTAAGTTATGTAAGTTGCAAACTTGTTAGCATGTTACTGAAGAACATACATATGTAATGGGTTTACTATAGTTTTTTTATAGGCAGTTTTTTATGGGCAAAGGGAGGGGAAACTATACAACTGTTGGAAATAGATGAATATCTCACTCCTTAGGAAATCTATCCAAGAATCTCTACCTTAGCGAATATATGACTCCATTTTGTTCAATGTCTAATTCTCTTTAACAACTCCTCCACATAAGAGTCTGCTCCCCTATAGCATAAACCTTCTGAGTATCCTTTACGATGTTACCAAGAATCTAGCTCTCCAAACTTGTAGTGTAAGGAAGTCTTTTGATATATGGAACTTCTACACAAAAGTTCACCAACAATCGTCCTCTTCAATACTCAATCAAACTGAACCTTGGAGCTTCCTTGGAAAGCCTCAACCGCTACCACGATTGTTTACTCTGACAATCCCAGTTCTAAAGAACTATCATACTCCACCATAAGGAGTACACCATAACACATGCCTTGTGTTAATGCTAACCAATACATGTGTCACATCCTTGCATCTACATCAATATTCATGCTACACCTTGCATCTCTATCAATGCATGTGTTACACCTTGCATCAAAGTCAATGCTCATGTTACACTCTACATCAAAGTCAGTCATCGCCCCTATGTTTTTGAGAATCTGCTAACAATTAATATCATTCACTATGACGTCCTAGACAGACCATTAGGATAATCCATTTCTCATCTCAAATGAGATCATTCTCTCAACATCTAGAGAGATATTGTTAGCACGTGTCTCACGGTCAAACTCAACACATGAGTCTCTATCCCCACCTTGATCCTAATCCAGTACGTGAATTTATGAGATTCTGGATCAACATATATCGCCCCCACCACAATCCTGCCATGTTTTCTTGTCCTTCAACTCATCTACTTTATCCTTGCGCAGTACCTTTGACGCATATTGTCTAACCATCACGCCTTCACCCTCTTTAGCCATTATCTGCTGTATGGGTTAAGAGTCATATACCAAGTGGCTATGATACCAATTGTTGGGAACAAACACACAATCAAATAGTAAAAGAATATAGAGAAAAAGAATAATACAAGGGATTTGGTAATAAGGTTCTACCAATTGTGTCTACGTCTCCGAGAGTGCTGAACGACTACCAAAATATTACTAGAGAATAAGGATTACAAACTCTAGCACACCCATCTGGTGCAAATTATAACAAGGGACTTGAGTCCAATATATAACATTGATATTTTACTCTATTCTAATATTAGGCAATATGAGACTTCATATAATAACATATTTCAAACATTTCCAACAAATTTAAATAAATAGTTAACTACCCAACAAAATTAAACTTTTGATTAACTACATTAGTATTTGTCTAATGATGTAAGACCTTACTAAATTCCAAAGTATCAAAGTATGCGAAAGATTAAAGTTTGAATTTCTGGAAGCGACATTTGTTAAAAGGGATAACTATACACCCCGAAAAAATTAGTTCCTAGTAAAGGGATACCAATCATTATACACAAAAACACATGAGTGCAATAGTATAGGGGAAGTTACATTAAACCACTGGTTCCGGATTACCGCACTTTAATTCCTCAAAGTTGTAATGGAATTGAAACATAGAGCTCAAACACTATTAGATAACCATCCATATCCTAATTAAAGGGTAAGTATTTGAACATATACTAAGTCAAAGTCAAATGAGAAACACACGAGAAATCAAATCTTGTGGTGTGACAAACTTTTTATTTTAAAACCATTGATTTGATGATAAACTATCCACAATCCAAAATATATATAAGTTAACTCCAAACTCATATCATACAATAATAATAAATAAAGTGATATTCATCACACAAATTATGTTTAACATAGTATTTAATAAATTCACATGTATGACAAAAACAAAAGGGTTGTTTTGTGTTTCCCTCTTCACTCTCTTGTTATTATCACATTGGTTGCCAACTTTGGCTGATGAGGAACATGAACAAGCCTTGAGTACAAAAACAAGTGCAACTCTTAATCATCAATATCAACCTATAGAGAATAAGGTATTGGCATATCATAATCTCTTTATACACAATAGAAAGCTTGGATTTTCATTAAAGAAGAAGAAAAAGAAGAAGAAACGTAAGCATGGAAAAAAATCTTCAGCAATTGGGAGTGAAATATCTATGTCCCATGTCAAATCAATTTTTTTCACTTCCATTTTGCTTGGTTTTTTACTTATTTAAGTAGATATGTTGTTATTTATATTGTTTTATAGTTTTGCATTGTTGGTCGTCTATGTATCTTAACAATTTGTGTTGTTGTGTTTGGTATTATGGAATTTGAATAAATTTTATTTTGTTTGTAAAAGATGTTTATTTTATGGGATCGGTGATGGTTGCATATAGATTTTAGTGTTGTATGTAGAAATTGGTTTTAGATTACTCTTATTATGGTTGTCCTCGTTGTGATTAAGGAGAAATGAATAATTGTCATTGTAACATGAAACTTTATGGTTATAGAGTAATGATGATCGAAACAAACTTCAAAACTGAATTTTATGAAGGGTGATATTAATCAGGGAAATGCTAAGCATACATTCTTTATAGGCCAACATCCTCTCCAAAAGTGCATGAAAAATAAAACACAAAGAAAGAAATGATATGACATTTTTACTCTTTTAGATACAATATAATGATATTTTTAATCTTAAATACAAAATCAAAATAAATAACTTAGTATCCGATGATTCTTTTTCATTCTTTATGTTTATAGCTACTTCACATCCTAAGAAAACTTCTTTAGTTAACTCACGACTCCAATAGTCCTATGCATGCACTTTATATTGTTGGGGGAATCTCATATAGCAATTACAATACTTTATAGTTTAATATTTATGCATTTTAAGATTTTCTAATGTTTAATTTCTACTTTAGATTCCTTAATGAATGCTATTAGGGCACCAATTAATGTTTCCCTTATATGAATTTAAATTGTCTAGATTATAATATTCAATTTTAGATTTTTATATTATTATATAATACAAAATTGTATAATTTCCAGATTAAACTCAAAATTCAATGTAAAGTTGTGATTTAAATCTTGTAGTGTTTATGATGTATAAAAGAAAATCTTTCACCTAAAATAGTGATGAAGTTGGTTACAAAAATAGAATTAGGATGCATTATTTTCAATTAAAAGAGGGGTACATAAAAAAGGTGAGTGTTAGTCCAGTGGAATGTTTTACTTTTTGAGTGTGGCTTTTATAATCGGCAAATAGTAGTATAAAATTATTTCGGTATTACAAACAAGTATAAAGTTAAGGGATTGTCGTATTCATAAGGATTTGCTAAATCTTGCATTTTAATAATCATATTACTATTCTAAGTTAGTTTATAAATGGGTTTTCAATATTGTTGGTTTGATAACACAAGATAGTCCAAATATAATACAATGATAAAATGAGTTGGGATTGAAGTTCATACTTACTATCCATATACATATGAATGACCTCAAGGTTATTAAAAACTAATATATTGGTTAGTTAACAACTTATGCAGTAAAACTCTATGTCTAACAACTTCAATTCATAAGTTTAAGAAATATGACTTAAAAATCATGTCTCTATGTCTAGTAATCCATGCATGTAAGTTTAGTTACAAATGAAACACCTCAATTATATTAGCTGTCAATGTCCTGGTCTACACTAATATTTTACCAAAAATAACTTTATGTCTAGCAATTACAATGATAAATTCAGTTTTATGAACCTTCAAGCATACCTCTATGTCTAGTAGTCTATGTCATTCAATTTGAGAGTTATAAAAATTTAAATTAGTTCTACATCTAGATACTAATAAGTACACACAAGATATGGGAAGTTCAGAATTATGCAAGTATGATATTAAACATTCTATTCTAAATTCATGCATTAAGTTTGTCAAAATTAAAGCAAGCATTATGCACACACAAAAACTCAAATATAATCAAAACTTTATGAACTTTATATAAATAAATCAGTGTGTATACATTAAGCTTGTATTACATTCAATCCCAACAAATGGAATCTTAGTAACTCATGTTCACACATTGCAAGCAAGATATGACAAAGACACAATTCATGGGGTGGTAGAATCACTCATAAATGAACATATATTAACTCCTATAGAGCTTACACTTAGTTTCCACGATCTAAGTAAGCTAAACTCCCTAAAGTTTTTGAAAAGAAGTATTACAAATCAATATTACAAAGTATTTGTCCTTTGGATCGAGCTGGAAATCCTTAAATAGTGTTCAGATGTTGTTCTCGATGCTCAGTGCACCGCCTAATGGTGGGCCCATCTCCATGCGCTCAGTGCACCACTCATTGCACTGAGTGCAAGTACGTGCGTTGAGCGTGTACGAAATAGTGACAAAATGCTGATTTTTGCTACTATTTGCGCTAAGCGTGAAAACCTGCGCTCAACGCATCGAGCTTTGCTTATTGCACTGATCCGACTGTTCATATTAAAGATCCATCAATTAGGAACAACATATCTAAAATTCAGCTCGATCCAATACTGGATGAATGCATTATCGTGATTTTACTCGAACTAATCATGGCTGAATTCTTGCTTTTGCCCAGAACTTATCGTTTTGCAATTATTCCACCGTATTAGGCCTACAAAAGACTTCATATATGAGACTTGACCATTTATGCAAATTTTAATCATGTATTAGCACAATTTCATTCATTTGAATTGATTGAGCAGTTAAAATACAATAAAAAGAATGTATAAAATATAATCAATTTCACACTTAATATGCTTCATAGAAATTCAAATCATCCAATATAAACCATTGTATGTAATAAATGGTTAAGATATATATATATATA